>NC_089202.1:1213928-1516785 GCF_963930695.1 Labrus bergylta | reverse complement strand
GCTAGTCAACCCCATCTACTACCCTGGTATGATGAGTACTCTCATGAATAAACCTCTCAGGGTTTTGTTTATTGTTTTTCTTTGCACTGAAAGTAGGTTGTTGATTTTTGTTTGCTCTACTACTATTGTGCAATATGTATGTAGCATGTATTTAATTTGAAATATCTTCATTATGATTCACAACAAATGAGATGAAATGTCTAAATGAAAAACCTGAAAATGAACAACAGTAGCTTTCATATATAAGTACCAGTCAGAGAGTGATTATTACAATCATTACAAATAAAGGACACAGTGAGAGCAGTATTGATCTTTTAGTCAATACTCAATTAACTTAATTCTGCACATCAGTATCCATCATATGAGGGTGGAGTATCTGATTCACAATCAATTGGTGCAGTGGTGGTGTTGTTGATCTGGCATTAACATCCACTGGGCATGCCAACCACAAACCAGACCAAACAGTCAGCTGATGTGCTCTGGATGCAAAGATGTTTGCAGGTAAAGAGATAATCAAACAGAAGACTCAATTCTTTTTTAGGAGTTTGCTGTGTTGTTTATAGGACAGTGTGGGCTGGATCCTACAAATCAATAAAACCAGGCTTTTTGCAACCACCAGATGGCAGATTTGAGCAATGTTTATTCTAATGTGAACTGTTAAGATCAGCTGCAGTGTAGAATGAAGTATAAAAATCAAGTGTCTATGATAATATATAATAAGCCTTGAGAGGGAAATCCTATAACAACTCATTGGTGATACAAATAACTATCACTAAAACTATTATAGTTCTTAGAGCGATTTGTTTCCTGCATACATAGTTCCCTTTAAATTGTACATACATTAGAAACAATATAAGAGAAATACACAAAAGCTTTGCTAACTTGCAAACGCACATAGAGAAAGAATGTTAATGCTATTTGATTCTTCTGCAATGTTGCTGTGAAATTCATAAAAATAAGGTTCAATTGGATTTGAATTTAAATTAATTTGTATGCAGATGTATTTTATTTTGAAAACAACAGAAATGCATGAATTTTAGGGAGACATATAAGTTCTGTATCAACAACCTGAACCAGTTTTTTCTTTATCTACAGCAGCTTTTGGCAGCATATCCAGAGGACAGAAGGTCGACTTTGTCTCCGTCCCAACAGATCCATCATAAGATATGTTTATTGTCACTGTACAAGTACAACAAAATATTGTAATGCTTGTATTTTTCTCTATTGTAAAAATTGTCATGGTCTCTGGGATTAAAAACATCAAACAAACAGAAGGGCAGCCTTCACGAGATCAGGACCTCAGGCAACCTGGATGACAAACATACATTTATGTGTCTGTGAGCTCAAGAGCACCTCAGCAGTATTCGGGAAGTGACCTGGCATCTCTCCAGTGACCAGACCGACTAACGTATTTTGAACCATGCGGGGACTTACACCGGCGACCCTTCGGTTCCCAAACCAAGTCCTTACAGACCGAGCTACTGCCCCTCCAAATCATTACCGCGGGTTGTGGTGTATTGGTGTTAAACATTAATAAGTGCAATTACATTTGTGTTGGTCCATACATATTATTTCACATCAAACATTGAAGTGATGGGGCACCATTAGTGTAGTGGTTGGTGTAGTGGTACGTGTCAGCCGGGTTGGTATCCAATCTGTGGCTCCTTCCCCGCATGTCATTCCCCACTCTCCCTCGCCCTGATTCATGACTTTATCCACTGTCCTATCTCTAAGTAAAGGCATTAAAAGCCCAAAAAGACTTTGTTGACAAGAGAGTGAGTAATGATACTTTAAGCAAGAAGAGGGGATTGTTAGTTTAGCTGAGCAGAATGTATGGATTAGACACATTTATTAAGCTCATATTGATTCGTCTGTTGCCATTGCTCCATTTTTCCAACACCAATTTTAGGATGCAGCTTAGAATACAGATATAAAGAAAATTGTGTATTTCCAAAATGATTCAACTGTATGGAGGTCACGGTCGCAGCTATAAGCACACGTGCTATTTGTGTCTTGACACAATGTTTGCGCCAATGTTTTTGACACAGCAATTTCAATACTCATTTCAGAGCACTTTGGCTGTCATGATTTGGGATTTGGAGTTTCCAGTTCTTTCCAGTTCATGTTTGTTTCAGGTAACTATGAAGAACACAGTAATAAGATCATTGTTGTCATGGTGATACAGCTGGATCAGTTTCAATGTTGCTGGTGAAGAGATGAACATGCCATGTCACCTTTTTGGTCTAAGAAGAACCGTCCTGTATCAATACATCTACCATGTTTATACACTGTAGATACCCTGGTTCATGCTACTCTCATGTTTTTCTAAAAGGGAATACGTATTGCTTTCTAGTGCAATTAAGAATACGATTGGGATACAATGCAATAAATGTGAAACAAGTCACAGTGTAAAATCTTCCACTCCATGCCCTGCCACTGAAGCTTTACACAAAGTGACGTCCGTTTGTGATAACGACATCACCGCTCAGCTGTCAGTGGACTCGAACAGCTTTGATATTGAATTGTTTAGTCATCATTTATACTTGATTTTACTGATAATCTGATAGAGAACTCTGTATGATGTCTCAGGAACACTGAAAATGAATTATTAGGCCCAAAAGTGAAGAGTAAACAGTAATAACACTTATCAGAGATAAGTCTTATATGAACCTTTATGAACAGGGGGATGAATGTAAAACCTTTTTCTTACTGACAGATAGACTCCCACTCTTTCAGACCTTCATTCTTATCATAATGTCAATATATTTTATTCCTATCTATATTTATTTCATTTTGACTCATATGCATGCTCTTCTTCTCTTCTTCTTTATTCAACTCTTGAATATCCCATCTGGGGATTGACAAAGGATTATTTATCTTGTAAAAATACAATAAAAAAGGCAAATAGTCTGACTGAACATGAAAGGAAAATATTTCTGTTATGATCATGAAGGAGTTGTTTGTGATCTTTTGATTTTAAGACCTAAAATGAACAGACTTTTTGTTGATGGTTAATCAGAAAACGAAGCAAATTAAGGATAAAAGTGTGGAGTGATAGGCCAACAATCTGATTATAATCCTCATGTTCAAAGCTTTTTTTATCCCAGCTCATCACATACTGACTCTTTAAACTGATGGATGTTTTACAGTCTGTTTAAATGTCTGTTCAGAGTCTGTTTTAAGGTCTGTGTTTTCTCCGTTACTTGATGTTGATAAGTTTCACTGAAGTCTGATCCGCAGCAGCGTCCAATCAGTGAGTGATATTCGATGTCTGGGTGTCTGTCAGTAAGACAGTCTGTCTCTTGTCTATCCTTGCTCATCACCACACAGATCTCCTTCCTTTTTTCAGTTAGAAAAGCTTTGTGACGCTCCTTAATGTGGCAGCTCTGGAACCACTTCTGGTTTGACCGAGGAGGGAGGAAACAGCTTTTAAGAGAACTAAGATGCAGACATTATCAAATCACCAAACTGTTTATCAGTGAACTCTAAGAGGAGTGTGTATATATGTTTGTGGATGTGTACCTGGATAAGGTAGTGGGAGCAGAGGCTGAGGAGCTCCAGCAGCTGAAGGTGGCTTCCTGCAGACAGGACGTCCTGGATCACTGCTGGCTCCAGCAGGATCTGTCCAGAGGAGACAAACAAGGTCAGTGGATTTCTGTTCTACTTCTGTACATTTAAAGTAATACAGTGTAGGCTTTAAAAAATGCAATTGTAAATTTAGTGTTGTTAAATGAATTCAGAGGCGTATGGGAATTGGTTAAATTATTCATTTCATTGGTGCCCTACTAATCCGTATTTACATATCCTGCATAAAAAGGCAAAAACTTCAGGCACTTCACTAGATTTTGCTTTTGAAGTATAACGTAGTAATATCTGCTGTTGGGGGCTGAATCCAGAAAAAAAAAACTTTCATTTGGACAGTAAAAGAACCAAAATGAAATTCCATCCAGGAACCCATCAGCCATCATTTAACCAAAACTGAACTTTAATTAATATCTATAAACTGAACCCTGGTTGCAAGTGAAGCTAACATCCCCTCGAAGATTTAAGCCTGGGCCTTAAATCCAACTCCAAATACTAGCTTTTTGTCAGACTGTAAACAATTACAACACACAGAAAAGGAAGTGATGACTCACTAAGCGCTTGCCATACTGGTAGTGAAAGGTAGCCCTCCATCCAGAGGCTATTAGCTCCTCAGACTAGGGGTGCACTAACACTGACAGCAGTATTGAGTATCAGGCTGATCAATTGTGCTTGAGTACTCCTACAGATACCACAGCACCTGCTACCACTTCACAGCGTGATGTTAGCCTCTCATTAGTTGAGCAGGTAGGTGGAGTAGGAGCTATGTGGCAGTTTGTAGATATTTTTACATAAACAAGGATGACAAAAGAAGAGCAGATTGCAAACTCTGCACTGCTAAATTGTAAGTAAATAAATAGCTCCATTAATGCACTATATCATTTTGAGTACTCTGTGGTACTGAAATCTACTGAACACAGGCTACATAAAAAGGGAAATGTATCAGAGCAATGGCATGTTTGTTTAGAGAAACACAGCAGTTAAAATGTCAGCAACAGATGCAGTTGCATCATTGTTCTATTTCTTTAGTTACAGGTAGAAAGTGAGGAACATCACTTATCAATGAATACCCATATGTAAGTGCTCGTACTTTTACTACTCTTACAGTGAACCCTACCTCTTCTGAGATTGGTGCCCTATAAATGTGCGTAAATCATTTATATCATCCTCCCAGTAGACAACAAATTTAGGCAACTACCAAAATGCTTCCTGATGAGATGAATGGACATCATGTGAAAATCTCTGTTTTCTCACTTATACCTGCATATATTTGAACAGCATAAATCTCTGTCACACAGCCAATTCTTACTGCCAGGCTCCCAGAAGCAGAGCCAGGTATTATCAGCTTTATGGAGGGTGCTGCCCCCTTTGGTGTCTATTCTCAGCTCACTAATAGAACCACACAGAGTTGAATATTCCATTTATCTTTGGAGTAATAGTCCCTAAACATTCCCCCATGTCACCTCTCATTTGACTCTTTTCAAGAGTAGGAGCAAAGCTTTGATAATCCATTCAGTGGCAGTGTCCTACATAGCCAAAGAGGTGCGAGTGCATCAGTAGTAAAGTGAGAGATAATGACTTCATCATTAGTGTCCCTCGCCTCACACCACAGTTGTGGGCCGGATATTGTTGAGCAGCCCTCATGAGTATCATTTTTTTGTTACATACATTTTGTTTGTGGTTTTTAAGAGCAAGAAAGATACTTCTTCTCTTTCCTATAATTAGAACAAATCTGATCAGAAATGCACGACTTTCATTCTGTGTTTGTTTGTGACTGATGTGAAAACATGTTAGTCAGTGTTTGTGCCTAATCACATGCCCTGCTGCATATTAATACACAAGTTATTTGACTGCTGTAGCAATCGTGTAAACAGTTCATTGGTAGTCATCAGGCAAGTGGTGTATATTAGAATATTTTCCCTGTGACTAAAGCCATTAAAAAAAAAAATCCCCTCACACTTTGCCGATTTTTATTTTCTCCTCTCTGAAATCAGCTTCATCTGCACATTTCCATTTATAACAGTGAGGTTTCCTGCCAGGCATGGTTGAGTTAACCACCAGCATAATCTGTGGGCTTGCATAAGCTTACTGTATTAAGATTGGAAAAAGGTAATCAGGTTCTTTGGTTCCTTTGTCAGGATCTGTGTGCAATCAGAACTCAATGGCAATTTAAATAAGATATACGATTATCTTATCTAAAGTTTTGATGAAGATGTGATGCCTCTGTATACATTGTATGCATATATCATCTATATCTTAATGCTACTTCTATTAGATGACTAAAGACACAAAGTGATCACAAAAATTCAAATGATTTTTCTTCTTTAACTCAATCAGTGGCCTGGCAGGAAGCAGCAGCTGCAATAAAGGCAAGGCCAAATGATAACCGCAATAAGTGTAAGTGAACGTTCTTCATATCCTGCTCTCCTCTCCACACAGAGGCCCACTACAGTTAGAGCACTTAAACCTTGCACAGCAGGAGTCAGTTTTATAACACTGTGGCTGGTTGAGCGTGGGAGTATGGTGAGCTATTGTATAAACCCACATTTATTGTAGTAGTTGCTTGCAAGCCTTCAACTGTAGGAGACGGGGGAAAAAAACGGTCTAAACAGAATCTGACCCATGCAGGCTCTCCATGCAAACTTAAGGCCCAAAGGCACCCAAAGTAAGCGGCTGACTTGAAGCCTGACAGCATCTTTTGGCTGCATGTCTAATCACTCACACTGCTGGCCTATGACATGTGGCTGAAGGATTTTTAGTAGGTCATTATTTACGGTGTGGGGATCAGCATATTGCCTTCATCTCATCTGTTATCATCTCCTCTGAACAGATAGGAACAGAGCCAACCAAAGCAGAGCCGCTTGCAGGCCTGCTGTTGACCTACTTACGCTGCCTAACCAACTCACTCTTTTCTCATTTCCACAGCAGAAATAAAATTAGGAGTAATTACAAAGTTCCTGGCCTCCCAGCTGCTTATTGGAGCGAGCAACGCTGGCACTCACAAGGTCAAGGAGGGTTATTAAAAAGATCCCACAATTATTCCATGTTGATGGGGAGAGAAGAAAAGGACGCACTACATTACTATAGAAATGTATTACTGGGCTGTTTACTCCTGCTTTCTGTTTAGTAGATCATATAATAATACTCAGCAGGGTTACCAGAGGAAACACAGGAGTGACAAGTTTATGCTCAAATCTGACACAGAATCTGCACATTTGGGTCTAACTGCCTGCTGCAGTAAAGCTTCTGCTGTTGAGATTAAAGCGGTAATCTGCAAATGCCCCGTTTTGCTTTATTTTTTGACATATTTGGCCATGGTCAGATGTAAATACTTTTGGTGTGTACGCTTCTAAAGTGCTTATACTCATGAGATACAGTTTTATTGCAACTTGAGACATATTTTTGACAGAATTTAAGAGTGATTCAAATGCTACTCTACAAGTATAGACTCTAATCAACTGACCTAATCTGTTGCAGACAGAATTTTAACATGTAAAGCAATTGGTCAGTTTAGCTTAATATGCATTATTTTAAATGAAAATGTCCAACAAGTTAGGGTTTTGAATAGGCTTATCTTTTACCAGCAAGATCATTCTGCTTAAAAAAATGAATGCATCAATATGACTCATCAAAGTTCACAAAGTTCCTAGCTATACTATTTGAATGAGGGTGATAATATGTCTCCATTATTAATTACAGAGCCATCCGCTGCCTAACAAGTAGGGGTCCAGTATAGGTAGTATTTGTCTCAGAGAATGATGTAAGCCAAGTAATGTGAGGTTCCTGAAGAGGGATGTGTAGAGTATGTACTGAAGGTGCTTAGCCTTCTGTGTGTGTGTGTGTGTGTGTGTGTGTGTGTGTGTGTGTGTGTGTGTGTGTGTGTGTGTGTCAAACTCAAGCAAACACCAATTACACCTGATATATCTGACCTGCCTGGACCCAACATTTGCATTTTTCAACCATTCTGTGTTCTCCTTCCATAATAGAGGTGCAGAAAAAGATGCTAGAAAACCATGCTAGATACATTCAACTGAAACTGTCTTTCAAGTTAGTTTGACCAGCCCCTATAGGTTTGCCTAAGAAAATCCAGAGCTGATTTAGTAGCAACACAGCTATCTTTGTTTGCTTGGGAAAAGATTGAGGATCAAGGATGGTTGATTAAATCAGGATGGGTTTGCCAGTAGTAGCCTAGTGCCAATATTTCCTGACAATACTTTTTTTCCTCAAGGTTAACTTTTGAGTATAGTATTGAGTAATGTTTACTTGTTTTTTAGTAACATTAAATAAAAGATTTGATTTCCTCTGCAACCATTTTTTAGACGTTTTAGCTCCCTGTGTTTTCACCAAACAAAACAGGAAGTACAGGGATGTATTTTCTTCTGATTTTTTTTTTAGCTGAAATGTAGGTATTTGTAGGTGATGCTCTTTTCTGTGTCTTCTGAGAATTGGTGGCCATTGCTCGGACTCACCTGTCCAGTGTAGGCGAAGTCCAACGCGTGCTTCAGTCCAACGCTAGTCACTCCTTGTAGAGTCACTTCGTCTGCCTCACTCTCCACCATGCACAAACTAAACATAGCCTGATGACACATAACAGAAACATGGAAGTTAGCAAAGGGAACACCATGGCATGGACATTTATGTGATAATCTCTGTGTCTCTAATCTCTTCTTCATCAAAAATGGGCGATTGTAAAATAATAGCCAATGATCAAGATTACTGATGGTGCTTTTATGTTTTACCATTTCAGCATAACGTTGTATGCTGACCATATTGTTGTTACAGGATAAAACGCCTGAGAAAAAGGTTTTGGATGTGTACAAAAAAACAGCATCGTTCTCAATCAAAACCTGCCAGTCGCAACATCCTCAGGCTTTCTGTATTGATTTACCTGCCTTGTCCCAGAGGTAAGCATGAACAAACAGTACATTCAGTACTTTCTGATACAGAGCCTCTCTGTCTTTCTTTTCTTCAATCATGCTCACATACACATACAAAAACACACATGTGCAACAAACCATACTCATGTGAAATCAAAGGATGCAGCGTCCGCAGTCTGGCCCTGCTGTGCATGAGTCCAGCTTGCTGCCTGCTAATCAGAGCTATTGACTGGTGTCACACCATGAGGGTTTGACAGAGTAATTGATCAGGGCCGTCAAGCAGAGCGTCGCAGTGTGGGGTGGAAGATAGATAGGAGGGGTCAAACGTGTCCATCATAGAAGTTTTTTAGGTGATGGTAAATAATGTTTTTCCTATATGTAATGGGACATAAAGAAACTAGGATTTTCTTTGGGAACATAGTGATCTTGCAAACTGGCAACCCCTCATATCATTTTAATCACAGTTTCCCTCCACACTATCTCTCCTCAGACGCTGGTATGCAACAACATAATAAGCATCAAAACCCCTCAGGCTAGCCAGTTAGCGTAGTGTAGCATCTCTTTCTGTCATGAAAACGACATTAATTCCTCTCAGAACTCATCCCGTTCTTCCTGATTCATAGCATCTCTGAACTTTACTCAGGCTAGAAATGCCCCTGGCCCCTCTACATAGTGAGGGCAATGTTTGAGGCAGGGTCGACTTGAGGCCACACTGATTTTTAACTGAGGCATGTACATCTCTCCTCAGAGCACAGTCTTGTTGACTCACCAATGGGCTAATTAAAAATCCACTGGTCCACTGAACACAGGAAGGCCTGTGGCTAAACCTGGTGTGTGATTGTAGTTGGTGTGTGCAAGAGTCCGAAACACAGAGAGTTGATCAGATACACAGCAGATAACATTAAAAGGTGAGTCCATGTGATACAAAAAATACTGACACTATGCATGTCCTTCCATGTTAGTGTGTGTTTGCTCTGAGAGTGTTAGCAGTGCTATTCGCCTCCAGCTTGAATACTCCTGACCTTGGTGGAGGTGTTGAGGGAGAGCTTGTGATGATGGATGGCACCTCTGACTTGGAATATAGATCCAGTGAAGAGATAAATTAAGCCACAGAGCCACACTCACTGTGGTCCTTTCACATGATGCTGCAGTGGGGGTGTATAGCTCTGCAGTACACCTGAGCTGCAAACAGACTGTATATGTACACCCAGGCTAAAATAGCAATATTCAGTTAGGCTGTTTTTGTGTTTGAATGCTGTACTAATTTCCTCTAGAGGTTTGTGGCTAAACTTATTGGCAGTTGTGTCGAAGAAATGCGATATCAAATAATTATTTCAGTGCCCATGGCTGCTATTTTTGAAAGCCGTAAGCTGGTGCTGGTATTTACTCTCTATTAAGAATCCACAGCAAAAAACGGTTTAGGGTGATACACAGACCTTTTCTTTAGCAATACCTCAACTAGAGTGTGAGAGACATAACCTGCTGTACTGATTATATGCAGCTTTGTTTTTGGTGATAAAATATTTAAACTAGCATGACATTAACCTATATACTCCAAAATAGCTAACATGGAATTTTAAGTCAATTTAGATATAAAGTTAGCTTTAAAATTGTGTTCTAATTTTAAATAAAGTCAACCTGCCAAGAAAAACAGAATCATGATTGTTGATCATAATGATTGCATTTATATTTTCATGTATGACTGTGAGTGGTATGATTGAGCTTTTGATTGTGCTCTTTAATGTTTTCACATTGTTGTTAAACATTGTCATTAAATTAGGTTGAACCTTGATGTGTACCCAACACATCTGTTCGTATAGTTTTGGATATTTATGCAGTGACTTCACTTTTAG
This sequence comes from Labrus bergylta, assembly GCF_963930695.1. Classification (NCBI taxonomy): domain Eukaryota; kingdom Metazoa; phylum Chordata; class Actinopteri; order Labriformes; family Labridae; genus Labrus; species Labrus bergylta. The sequence goes on along the minus strand of NC_089202.1, from coordinate 1,506,473 downwards.
ATATGCTGATAGAAGACATGATTACTGAGACTCATTCAACAAGCGGATGATAGTTTTCTTAAAATCCTCTTTAAAAGTTTTCAGTGAGATTCCGTGTTTTGTTATTTGGCTTTGTTCTTTGACAAGCACTCAGGTGCATATTTATTTTAGTGCTAATGTGCCTGTGCAAATTACAAGTTATTGTGTTTTTCTAAATTCCACACCTTTATGTTATCAAAACAACAAATAAATATAAAGACATAGTTTAAATGTAGTCAACTTTTTATTTCAATCATGCAATGTTTGGTCTTAACTTCAATGGAAAAGTTTGCACTCATTCACAACCTACATTTGGATTAAAAAAATGTATGTGTCACATGTTCGATCATTTTACAGCAGCAGCTTTCAGAATAAATCTACCTTCAAATCTGACTAATTCTGAGAAAACAAAAGTAGCATAGTTAGATTTGAGATTTCCCTTCAACTGCTGTTGTCTGATGACAGCGCTCTCTGAACAAGGGACATCTTATGTATCCATTTGTGATTTATATTTAATATTCACTACTGACGCTGCACATTCTTTAATAATAAATGAGCCTGTTTATGTTTCACCTCTATCAGCACATACTTCAGAACAATAAAAGTTTTTCTGATACTGGAATCCAATGTTCAACCGTTTATAAATTTTAATTGTGGCATTTCTTTATCTTTTGTACATGTGTGGGTTCTGTGTGCACACAACCCTGCAAACTCATGCCCTTATATGGGCATTGGAGGGCCTATGTTAATTAGTAAAACATGTAAAGCGTCCAGTCATCAGTTTCAGAACAGAGGGTGAGAAAAGTCTGTAGTTTAAAATGGTAAATGGATTTGAGCTTATATAGCGCTTTTCTAGTCTCCCGACTACTCAAAGCTCTTTTACACTGCATGTCACACACTGATGGTAGTAATTGCTATGTAGTATCATCCATCAGAAGAAACTAATCCCATTCATACACCACAATTCAGGGTTGAGTGTCTTGCCCAAGGACACATAGGACATGTTGCTCCCTCACCCAGGGATCAAACCCTCGACCTTCCGGTTGAGAGGCAACGACTCTACCAACTGAGCCACAGCCGCCCTAAAATGTCTTGCAAATCTGGGTAAGATTATTTTTAGGATTTTTCCATGGAATCAATTTAGGCAAAAAATCTTATTAAGATGATGTTGAATGAGGCCCATTTACCCAAGTTTATAATGCAGTCAATGTATAGAACTCACAAACCCATAGATCTGTCTATTGTATCTAATGGGTGCATGAGTACTTGAAAATATGTCAAAGGAAAATACACATAATTAGAATTTGGGATGAGGAACTGAATGTAATCATGAATGTCTCTCAATTTGAAATTCTGTGGTAAAAGAAAACACCTTGTGGATTAACTAACAACAGATAACATTAACTGAGGTGTATTGAAATGAATAGAAGATGATCAATTTCCAGTCATATCATTAAAATGCAGTTCATTAAATAAAAAAAACCTTCTCTATGAAGAGGTTAAAGCTCTTCTCTCTTGCACAGGTTTTACATGAAGCAAACAGGCTCGCAGACAATATTTCCCTGCACAACAAAGAAGACTAGGATGGGTTTTGTGTGTTTGTCTGTGTGTAAGGTTGATTTAGTGAGGGTGGTGTTGTCGCTGGTATTACTGTACTGGCCCTGTCTCCCAGAAGAACTGTCCAGACGTCTCAGCAATGTGACGACATTGGAAGAGGCGGGTGACACATTAAGGACAAGTTTCAGGTAAACAACTCACGCTTGGTCAGGTATTTCATTACAATCACTCATGTCTGCTGGGTGAGATAATGTGTTGTAGTCACTGCTTCGTGTGTGTCAGGTTGTGAAATAAAGAGAGAGAGAGAGAACACAGTTTCTATTCACAACACAAGGAGCCTTCATCTTCTCAGTAAATTGACTAAATGAAAGCCAGCAGTGGAGTCAGATGACAAACTGGAGATAATGTTGTTAAGCCCCTACGGAGGAACACAGGAGCAGAGTGAGTTTTCTTGCTTACTGTAGCAGGCTGATCTAATAATCTGAGTGCTGGAAAACAGTGTTGCTTGTCTCAGATGGGACTTCAAAGAGCAACATTTAAAAATGGAGGTGACGAACAATAGGAGAACAAAAAATGAAGAGGATGAACAAAAAAAGAGGAAAGGAGTGTGACTCGCCCACCCTCAACTCTCCGCAGAAAAAGCAAAAATAACATGCACGTACACATATACATACACACAGACATTTACACGCAGGAGGCATAATCCCTGAGCAACTTGGACATATTTAATCTGCCTCTCATTTTCAAGAGGGATTAATTTCTATTTCCTAATCTGTTCAGTGTCCGTAATTCGAATCTCATCGGTGCCCTTTTCCATGTGCGGCCATCTCCTGTCTGGCTGCCATACAGTGTATTTAAGGATATATCTGTGGCTTAGCCAGAATCTGACTGAAGCCTGTGCAAGAGACCGCGCAAAAAACAAGGGCTGGAGGGCACTAGTGGGATGGTGAAGGATGATCTACTGTAGCCGTTTGAATCGAGGCCTAAGAGCTGTCAGTGCTTCTGAATTTTAACATATGTAAACAAGACTACAAATAAAGCATCTCTCTTGTTTTTAAAATTGAGTTTCTTACGGACTTAGCAGGATGGCAGTCCCTGGAAAAAAACTATTTCGATCACTGAGTGAAGGCTGAATATGCTAACGGAGATAAAAGGGTAAACAGGTTTTGTGGCAGTGACAACAATCAAGTATTCCTGCAGATGTTCACGTTACCGATTACTGTCACATCATTAGTGGGCTTTACTGTATGACTAACACCTTCTTTTTATAGCCTAGAAAATGAGGGTGATATGTGTGTAATTATAAATATTAATTATAACATACAAAGCAAAGGAATGTACATTTACAAAACCACAACTTATCTCTGTTCTGATACAAATTTGTCATTAAAAAAAAAATAGTACTATATTTGTGCATGTAATATGGTCCAGGACTCACCCTAAAGTAATCACTGCATGCTGCCAGGACGGCTTTGTGGGCATGAAACTTCTGCTCACCAGCGACCAGGGTGACGTCACACAGTAAACCATCCTTCCTCTGCTGATTGAGGGCAGAGAGGACCGAGTCCTGGTGGGACTTTGACTGACAGAGCCTCTGTCCTGTCAGCATCTCCCTACTGCAACACACACACACACACAAAGCATACACATAGGTTATGTTGTTTGACTCTTTCAAATTCAAATCCCTCTTTTCTAGCAACAACTTTGACAAATACGTTTTATAATGATTCAGTGAGACCTCTCTGACAATGCATCATATATAAAATCCACTCTATGTTTAGCCACACTTGCAGCAGCAACATACAGATGTGGGTGTGCAAGGTCATATGTTTGGAGTGTCCTCGATTTCCTTCTCAATCATTTCTTGATACAATGAATCACAGAGCTATTTTCAAGGCTTGTATGTTCACGGCAATGTTAAGGTGAAATATTTGGCATACTTTATCAGTTTTATATGTTGATAATGCCCGCCACTGAAACTTAAAGCCTGCTGATCGTTTAATCCTTAAATATTTCTTGGGTTTAGACATCTTCCCAGAGGCTGGTAGGCTTTTTACCAATCACTCTACATTTGGAAAGTTAATCTTCATTATTTTTTGCCATTTCAGCAGCAAAGTCACAGTAGACCTCAGATTTTTACAAGCGGATCAAACCCCTGACCTTCCAGTTGAGAGATGACCGACTCTACCAACTGAGCCACAGCCGCCCCTGAAGGCACTGATAGAATAAATGCTAATCTGATTAGTTTCATAACTTTGACTTAAGTTTGGTGCTAATTAGCAAACATTAGCCTGCCAACAGGAGAATCTAAGATGATCAACATCGTAAACATTACATCTGTTCAGAGCCTACATTAGCATTAGTCAAAGGCAAAATGTTCACATGCATCTGCTGGTTGAAAGCGGAGCATAGTAGAGCTTTCAATTCTTGCTCCTGTAAGTAGACAAGTCATTGCAAGTTATAAGTAATTTAATCAGGGCACCTGTGGCCTAGTGGTTAGTTTGCATTCCCCATGTGCTGAGGCTGGAGTCCTCAAAGCGGGCAGCGCATGTTCAAATACAACCTGTGGCTTCTTTTCCCCATGTCATTCCCCAAGCTTTCTCTTCCTGATTTCTAACACTGTATCCCTAATAAAGGGATAAAAAGCCCCCCCCCCAAAAAAACAAAACAAAACAAAGAGATTTCCTTTTTTAGTCAAGATGACAATGAATTTATGACACAAGTATTCATTCCTAAAAAGCTTAAAAAGAACATACGTCTGTTTATTATGGTGAGACAAATACATGACTACAGAACATATCTGACTGATGGTCTGAGTGGCTGACTCACTATGTGCTGTGTATCCTTGTAGCACCAAATATACCCCGTTTCTAAGCCCCTCCTTATAGTCCCTCTGTGCATGTACCCATCCATCAGCAGTCTGCCACCCTGTCCATCTAAATCCATCTCTGTCCACTTAAGTCCCGACAGTCTGTCTAAATGCTGCTGTCTGCCAGGAGGTTTGCTCTGTCACCTTCATGGTGACGGGTTGTAAAACAGAGGGAATAATGTGTGTGTGTGTGTGTGTGTGTAGGTGGGTACGTGTGTGCTGCTGGCCAGAGGTGCTATAAGAAAGATGAGTCAGGCTGTTTTTTGGTTGTTGGACTCTTCCAGAGGGAAGAGCAAGGCGGGGAGGGGAAATGACAGAATTTCACATTTCAAGTATTTCACAAAGTTAGTGATTTGAGGATTTCAGAAGCCTTTGATGCACTTACTAATAAAGAAAAACATTACAATGCTAATATCTTATCTTTCATCAGATTAAAGCTGTGGACTCTGTGATGCACAATTTTAGGAAAACAGCAGAGATTGCACATAAGAAACTGGTTGATCCACATATGTCGTTTTCCAGACTCTCCATGCCAAGGTCTTTTTGAGATAATTTATATAGTTTGTGCACTTCAGAAATTATGGTCACCAAAATCAAATTATAAGACTATACCACATCAGGTTATTGATCTGAGTCATAATAAAGGGTTTTAGAGCCACAAAAGACATAATGGGACTGTTTTTAATTACCTTACAGCAGCATTGGTCCCACTCCCTACCTAAACGTATTTTTGACTAATTATAAGCCAATAAGGTTAGAGATTCCCTTTTCATCAATAATAAAGATTTCCTAATTTAAGTGATTTTGCCTTTGTCTAAGGTATTGTTATTAGTCAAAAGACTAATAATAATAGAGAGCTAATGAAGTCTGCACACTAGAAACACCATTATTCAGCAACACATTGATCTTCAAGGACATTCCTCTAGAATATAAACAAGGTTCTTTGTCCACATTTACTGAAATACTCAGTACATATCTCCGCAGTTGCTACTGATTTTAAACTGTTTGTGCCATGAGCCTAGAGCGTGCATGTGTAAAGTATATACTGAAGGACCTTGCCACTTACCTGAGGCTGGGTTCAGAAGGCATGCCCCTGTACAAAGGAAGAGGAGATGGTAGAGGAGGTGGTCGGGGATGCTATGTGGCTCCTGAGGATTGTAGTCTCCTCACTGGTAACATACATCCGCCTAATAGGACAGAGCAGCATGTCAGCTTTACTCAGTCCATCCCCTGGACCCAGTCACACTGTGACAGCCTCCTGCGCGATGTGTGAAGGGATGCAACCACACGTCAAGCTTAATGCTGACTTCTCCCTTCTCTCAGCAACACTGCTTTTGACTCTGGCAATGTTTGTTCTCTCAAGGCCCTTTCATATACAACACAGCGCGGGTGACAGCCACAGGCAGCTAGACTACAAAGAAGGGACTCAACAAGCTCAGCAATTCTCAAGACAAGCTGTGAGTCCAAATTACATTAAGTCCCTCTGGTGTAGCTACAACCTTGACATAATGTGCGACACACCTGAATGTGATATCCCTCAGTCTCCTGCTAGATAATACCCAGCTGAACAAGAGGGACACAGAGGTCAGCAAGGATGCACTGTGAAACTCAAGCTGCTTTGTATTCTCTGATTCAAATACTATACACTCGAATGTACAGTAAGTCGCCTCAGGTGCTCTTGGCTACCTCATAGAAGGAAGTCTACATAAATGTGTGATTCACCTTAAGAGTAGACAGGACTGAGTGCACCACTAGCTGCTCTTGAGTGAAGTCCCAGTGAGATCTAGTTATTGATCTGTTCCAGTGACCTTCAGATGCATGGCCACTGGCGACTGCTGCTGAAGGATGAGGGAGGAAGAGAGCTTATTCTGTAAAGTCCAACCCCAAAACAGAGTCACACATGCCCTTCATCTATGCTTTGGAATGATTTGGTTTAAGGTAGGCTGTAGATAATGAAAATCATGAAATTGTAGCCTAAATCGAATCAGACGTGCAGATCCGGATCTAATCTAGGGTAGGATATTTGTTGATCATGATGGTTGTTGTCTTTGTTTTCAAATGAATCCTGAACATAGGTAGGCTAGTTTATGAAGTTGTCCCTAAAGCTAGCGAATTTTCAAAAATGCAACAACAATTCCTTGTGACATCGTTCTGACGATATATTTAGGTTCATAATCGTATCAAGTGGGCTATTGTTCCCTTTAAAACACTATAATCTCCTGACTAAAAACAAAAACACCGTTGTGAATATTTTCTTTTACCCTCAAACAGCTCGCAAGAAACTAAAGAGAGAAGGAGGAAGGCTTGGGTTGCCGAATCAGCAGTCACCATTAGTGCATTAACTGTCACTTTCCAAAAGCTCCCGGCTGTCAAAAGGTCTCCTAGCAACAGGCCAGCGCCTCGGTCCATAAACTATGAGGACGGAGCCACCTCCTCCGTACGAGCAGAATAATCCTGTTGCATCCATCACAGTGCGCACTCACATAATCCACTCCTAATTCAATTTAGAGCTATTTACGGTTTTGCACGAATTTACCGCATTTACCTCTCTCCTTTCTCAATTTGTAACAGGCTCACGCACCTCATATGAATGTGTTGTGAGTCGGTCCCGTCCCCACTTGCGGCGTCTTCGTTACAATTCTCATTTGATGTCCGAGGTGGGTGTCTAACAGTCTACATCGACGAGAGACAAGAGGAGCGCTACGGCACACAGATGTGCTCAGAGCTCACGGACACTTTGTTGGTCACACAGTAGCACCTAAATTGTTACATTGTAACCCCGCCTCTCCACCGTGGTCACATGAATATTGACATAGAGGGGATACAGCGCCTCCATGTGGATAATTGGGAAACGGCATTGTATGTGAAAGACGCCTGTAGAAACACCAGGGGTCCTCAGAGTCGTAAAGGGATGTCCAGAAAATAGACACAGTCTGCCTAACCGGTATTTAACACCGTGCTACGTGATTAAGACTGATACAATGACACTTAAGTATGAATGTAATTGTGTTTCTTCATTTTGTCTAGGCATTTTTTAAATAGGTTTGTCTCCCTTAAAGCTAGATACATTACTCCACACGTATCCGCTCATCTTTTCATGGAAAAAAAATTAGCCTGCACGCAATGTAAAATATGAAGAAGTTTATGTTCGGTCTACGTCTGGTCTGGGATAGTGTCCCCTTCATCTGCCCCGCATCTGCCCCACAGTCTCATGCTGCATTTAAGTACTCCCCGTCACTATAATCAGGCTAGTATGTAGTTGACACTATTCTACGTTTCAAAGTGTGGAAGGTCTATCAAACACAACTTAACCTACACAATATATATATTCATCAATTTCTACCAGAGCTGGGTTTTTTTTTTTTTTTTTGCAGAGCTGTTTTATGCATGGCTGTAAAATAAATCATGGCTCACTGCCGTTCATGCATGAGAACATTTCCAACTGCACTTGAAGGCATCTTCACTACACAGCGACCAGGCTGAAAAAGACGAAGGAACTGTGTTGAGTTTATCGCAGGAAACACGCTTCCAGATTCCCTACGGAAATATGGAGGCTCGTTTGTCCTTGTAGTCAACTTTTACACAAACAACTTGGAAGTTAGGGTAAGTGTTTGTGTTTTGTATTTTTACCCTTAAAGTTGTGCATTTAACTTTCCTTACCGAAGTTGTTCCGGGCCCCCGTCCCATAATGGCAGTGACCAGAGCAGGGATATTTACTGCACTCTCTCCCCGCGTTTGGTAACTCATTCACGGTAAAACAGCATTGCTGCCTTCAGATTGACGAACTATTATTAGAAGTTAGCATTATCGGGAATACCGACGGCAAATACTACGTATAGAAATGTATTAAAGATGTAACACATGTTCATGTCTGTTTGCTACATGGAAACTGTTGATGGTTCGTGTCAATACTTAGCTTACGTTTTTAAATCATTGCTTAAATGCTAACCCAAAAGTTAATGCTAGTAATCAAATATGACTCCCTTGTTATTATACACTTGTTTAGCTGTAGGAACTAAAAGCTACTTTGTTGAAGGTTGTTACTTGAGCGACTTTGAACATTGATTTGGTAAAGTTAGGTGAACTCTTATCATTCGTAGACAAAAAAAATAGTAGCCTACAGTATCATCTTTAGAAAGTCAACAACTCCTTTTACTCTTTTAACATTATACACACATTGTATGCTAGTATACTGAAAATGACATGTCATGAATGAGTCCTGCACATACAGCATATTCATAGGGCTAGCATTACACATGCCAATGAGTGCATTAGAAACTGACAACTTTATGTTCATCAGCAAGCTCAGACTCATAGTGAAACATCCTGGATATTTAGCATTCTCCACCCTCTGTAATACATGCACTTCAAGTCTGTACTAGGATTTGTTGAATGTTGGTCCCTTCATTTTGTTATACTGATACAAAACAGAACCTCTCAACTGAATTCCTGAGGCCTCTAGGGAACTGTAAAGGTGCCTAGAATAACTTAACTATCAATTTGATTAGCTTTTATCTTCCCGCTGTCTTACAAATAGGGTTGTAATTAATTGCTTTGATGTTAGGGCTTCAGTCTGCATTTGCAATTTAGTTTTAAATACAGTAATGTCGAAAATATCAATTAGTGAAAAAGGAGTTGTTGTAAAGCAGAAAGAATAAACCTATTTCAATTTGAATTCTTTATTCGCAGAGCTGTGGGTTTCCTATCCTTCCTGGAGAATGATGGGAAAATTCTACTTTCTCCAGCGCCCAATGGGTCTACTAAGATGACCCCAGGAGAAATGAACTGTAGATGACATTGTGAGCTCGGGGAATTCAAAGCTTTGACCAAAATATCCGCACAGTGAGCCAAAAAGAAACCTGTTCTACTTGGATTCACTCACGCACATTCCTTCCCAATCGGCCGCTGCAATGTTGATGCCAGGACCACTGTGGGCCTGCCTGACTTTGATATGGGCGGTGGGCTCCAGTGCCCACAGCTTGTTTACCTGTGAGCCCATCAATGTGTTTCGCTGCCTGGGGATGCCCTACAACATGACCTTCTTTCCCAACATGATGGAGCACTACGACCAGGATATGGCAGCCAGTAAGATGGAGGTGAGCTCTCATAATGTTGGAGACATTATTATATATCAGTATCCCCTTTTAACTTGCACATATTCTTGCTGGCTTGCTGCTAAGCAGATGAATCAGTCAGTAAAATATGAAGCAACTTTTTAAACACTTGTTATTTTTCTAGGTAAACTTATTTATAAGGCTTGATGTGTAAAATATAAATTTCTGCCTTTTAGCCAATCAATACAAGTGATTCTGTGAGTCAGAACAGTTAATGGCTATATACCAAGCCTTGCTAAATATGGATAAAACCAACATATCTTTAAGTTTTAATGGCTGTCCCAACATGTTGTATTGATCTTAAATGCTGAACTGGAAGAAAGCTATAAAGCTGTCCAATATGATTCATGGAATATAGGCAAAATCATTTTTGAGGGATTTCCCAGCTGCCTGTCCTTCCAAAAAATTCTCATAAATCTGGGTTTCCTTGGAGATTTTTAATCATATTGTCCTAGTAAAGAAATCTCTGATTTAAAATAAAACTAGTAATTCAGGTCACATTTGAAGTAGATGATTATCATCTCAAAAGAATTGCTTTGATAAGTGCTATTAGTGGCTCCAGTTTATTCATTTCATTTTCTGTCTGCCTGCTGATGAGCTTTTTGATTGAACTATAATAACTTTTTGATGCTCATCATCAACAATGTTGTCTAGCCCTATATCTTGTTTGAAAATATATAGATATCAAAAAAATTCTATATATTGCCTAGCATATGATATATGAATATCGTGACCAAGAAGTAAGACTTATTAGCTTTAACTTTCTGAATAGACTGCAAACATGATGGGTTGGTATTAAATATAGAAAGGAGGCTAACGTCTTCAATTGCTTATGATATGCATCCCTACACTGCCTGTTAAAAAGGGCAAAATATATTGTATCAATTCCAGTCAGTGATTGCAATGGCAGCACTTACACGTCACTCAACAGCTGTAATGGGATGCCCACCCCATCACAACATTTAGACACCGTTTGAACTAATGAATAGAACAATTATGTTTAAACCTCTTTAAAAATGTCTACTTTCTTACTAAAAAAAGAAATGTAGGATAATTCATGTATCAGCATTTAGCAATGCTAAACAGGTTACATCAAATCTTAGTGACAATCTCTCCAGATATCACTTTCTACATTACGCTTGATTTTCAACATGCATTCCAGCTAATTTTTGTCTTGTATCTCATCTCAGCAGGGAACTCGGGTTCTCTAGTTTTTGCAATATGTCTTGGCATTCCTGAAAGCCAGGGTTTGGGTTACACACATTTGGTGTCAGAGCATTGAGAATGAACAGTGATGTGTTGAGGGAGTCCTTTGTGTGGCATCTGGCAAAGGTAGCAGGCTAGCAGGTATCAGCCTTTTATTTCACAGTAAACTTTACCACAGGCAACTTTATCGACTTTGTTGTGAAGGGCCTTTGATTTCTGGAGGAAGGGGGGGGGACACACCTAGTCTCACGCAAAGTCACCCAGCATACCACAATGAGAGTATTCTCTGTTAATCACTCACTCATTGTCCCCCCTGTACACTGTCTCCCAGGTGACAGGATTACACTCTCTGGCCTGTACTCAACATCACATAGCTGTCTTAGAAAGTGTGCTATGGTATATCTAAAAGCCATGATGCTGTATTCAAGCCCACTTCTTCTAGCATGGGCTCAGTCAGGCCTATCAGTAGGATTTTCCGGACGAGGGCTAACCCTAGTCCCAGATTCCACAAGTATGCCAGCTTTTGAAAAAGAGAGGTTTGACGTGATAGAATACAAAGAGACTGCAAAGACCTTTTGATGTAATGCAATGGACAGAGAACATTTGAAGTCATAACGTTTTGGTAAAAGTTTCTAAATTATATTCTGACCTTTTATTTGATTTGTTAATTGAAAAGCTTTGCCAGTGAATACACTGCAGAGGATTTTACTCCTAGGAGCAAATCAGCTAAACTTCTACCATGATTCTGGTTGAAGTTTCTAAAACCAGGGCAGTTTTCACAGTAACTCTAGCATAAACCAGATAAAGGTCAGATTGTTGAGTAATGGGGAGCTCATTGAGAAGGAGTCCAGGACCTCCAGAGGAGAGAAACAAGGACGCTTACTGTCAACCCAGGCCCAAGAGACACGGGCCTACTGCCAGACTGGATTTCAGGAGATAAAAAAAGAGGAAACCTTGAATAGTGGACTGTGTTGTAGTGTGTGTGTGTTTTTTGTCTCTAAATATTTGCAGAAAAGAGTTTAGTTTAATCATTTATTTGAATCAGGGACAGTAAACAAAAAAAACATTAGTCTCAGAAGAGAAGAGATGCTTTGTACCAGATTTAGCTAGCTAGCTAATTTCCATCTGTTGTCCCTGGGCAGATGATGGCAACAGCAAAATACAAATCAACCAGTCACACACACACACACATACACACACACACACACGCACACGCACGCATTTCATAAGAGAGAAAAAAGACATAGAACAATTCACAGATATTAAAACATTATGTACAAGTTCCCCTGAGAGATCTAAAAGGTTGTCGAGATGACACATTAATGCTGACAAGACTGGTTACTTAAAATCCATTTTTTGACTTCCCGGGTGAAAGTGCAGAGGTTTGTACAAAGTTTAAGACTAGTTGGAAGACTATTCCATTTTTTAATGGCTTTAAAATCTATTTGTTTCAGTATGATAACAGTCTATGCAGTTTAAACAAAGTCTCCCAATACTCTTGAAATGTTCCACATTGTGTTGGTGTAGTTCAGAGTGAAAAACCTCCTGAGTAAGTAGAAGCATTTAGATCTTGACATTTTTAACTGGAATGAAGTTGTATATCGTGTTCGCTGTGTCATTGGTATATCTGTGCTGTTGTCAAATTTATATCTATAAAAAAAAAACTCAACAACCTTGTGCATTCCAGCTTTACTGGCCTGTTGACTGTGCACTCATTTCCTGCCACCTACACCACACCCGCCCCCCACCTCTCAGTCCTCAAGCCCTTCACCAGTGTGTTGAAACGGAAGGCCGTGATTCCCAGCTGTTGAATGGACTCCTTTGTGTGGCTCCCTAGATCTCTGCAGAATAACAAGATGAAGTTAATACTTTATAAGGGCAGTGATTCCCATTGTTTTGGATTTGTTACCCCTTACCAAAAAGCATTAGAACACATTGTATATCTAGAATTACCATGTCAACCTAAGTCTTTTTTTTCAGCGGTTAACACGAACAGCTTCAAATGATAAAGCAAAACATGTTTTCACATATGCAGTACTGAACATTTCAGGAAAGGCCAGAATTTCCCAAAGTTGTTATTCACATATGTCTCTCACAGCGTGAAGTTGTCTCTGTTGGACAGGAGGGGGGAGGGGTCTCAGGAGGCAGAGTCAGGAGCAGAGTCAGGAGCTAAATGGCAGTTTTTGCCTTTATATCAGTAGTCTGTGTTATTGGATGAATCCACAGTATCAATGAAAGTGTGGCAACGTTACAGCTCCTTTAGTACTGCATGACAACAGCATCGGTTGATCACTAGTCATGTGACGTATACGTCATCATCACCTAATCATGCCATTACATTTTCCTGATTTTTACCTGATGCGGTAACATATGAGCTCACCCTGACTTCACACAGACATGTTACTTTGGGGCTGGCAGGAAAAGTTCCAAGTGAAGTAGGGGTGTATGTTTATGTCTGAATACAGCAGAAGATGGAATAATAATAAAAAAAGATTGAACATTTGTATTTGTCACATGCCCATACACATGGGCAGTGAAATGCAATGCTCTGCAAGACCATGCAATAATTCTTCAGCAACACTGTACAGCCTGCCAGGTACTGATATATGTAACCTCCGTCTATCATTTTACAACTATCCATCTCAGAACATCATATTTTAAGTTATTTATTCCCATAAGGTGGCCAATGGGATATAAATGGGAAAAAGTCAATGTTTTACACAAGTGGGTTGCAGCGGTATTTTCATCATCTAGCCATATTGCTACTGTCAGCTCCAAATGATCAATTATTTACTTTTCTACCATGGACCTAGTTAGAACATTTTGAGCAAGTCCATTTTTAACTTGTTTTTTGATAAGTTCAAGCATGCAATTTCAAACAGCCTTTCATTTTCTCTGTTTTGATGTAACATTTTTCTCCAGCCGTTCATGCCCCTGGCAAACCTGCGCTGCTCTCCAGATGTCCATCACTTCCTTTGCCAAGCGTTTATCCCACAATGCACCGAGGAGAACCAGGTGATCAGCCCATGCAAAGAGCAGTGCGAGACTGTTCTCTCTGACTGCGAGGAGAATATAAGAATCTTTGGTATCACCTGGCCTCCTGAGCTACAGTGTGACAAGTAAGAAAAAAGCCATTACAGAAAATCAACTGAAGCAACACCTCTGGTTCTCAATAAGTTGAATACAGAATTTGATTTTTGTTTCACCAGGTTGGAGTCATGTGGCTTTCCAGATGGTTTAGAACTTTCTGCAACCACCCCGACTAGCTCCTCATCAGCTAAGAGGGACCTTGGCTTCTGGTGTCCACTGCAGCTGAAGACCAAGCCGGGTCAAGGATCATCTTTCCTGGGTGCCCAGGACTGTTCTCCTCCCTGCTCCAACATGTACTTCAAACCCCATGACATTGAATTTGCAAAGAGCTTCATCGGTATATGCTCCATCATCTGCTTGGGCGCCACACTCTTCACTTTCTTCACTTTCCTCATTGATGTTAAACGATTCCGCTACCCAGAGCGCCCAATCATCTTTTATGCTGTCTGCTACAGCTTTGTTTCCCTCATATACTTCATTGGTTTCCTGCTTGGGAACAATGCAGCCTGCACCAAAGCAGCACACCCTAGTGGAGTGGATACAGTAGTGCTGGGCTCTCAGAGCAGAGGCTGCACTCTGCTTTTTATGCTGCTCTACTTCTTCTCCATTGCTGGAATCGTGTGGTGGGTAATACTCACCATCACCTGGTTCCTAGCAGCCGGACCCAAGTGGAGCTGTGAGGCCATCGAGAAAAAAGCGGTAATGTTTGAAGATTTGAAGAACTACAGATTGTTTGTATCAGAGGCAGAGATAGAAAGAGAAAAATGTAAAGATGTGTAAAATAGACATAGCTCTATATTTAAAATGTGCAAATTCAAGCTATAACAATGAAATGTGGAAAAATGGGAGACATATTTGGAAAATGTGAACCTATGTTTCCTCTGTCTTTAGGTGTGGTTCCACTCTGCTGCCTGGGGGATCCCTGGAGCGCTAACTGTCATGCTGCTGGCTATGAACAAGGTTGAAGGGGACAACATCAGTGGAGTCTGCTTTGTGGGGCTCTATGATCTGGATGCTTTGCGCTACTTTGTTCTGGCTCCTCTGTGTGTGGGTGTCGCAGTCGGCCTCTTTCTCATCCTGGCGGGCATCGTTTCCCTAAACAACGTCCGGCAGGTCATCCAGCATGATGAGCGCAACCAAGAGAAGCTGAAGAAGTTCATGATCCGAATCGGCATATTCAGCTGCCTCTACCTGGTACCACTGGTCACGCTGTTAGCCTGCTACACCTATGAGCAGAGTCACCGCAGCACCTGGGAGAATACGTGGATCAATGACCGCTGTCAGGAGTACAGCATCCCCTGCTCCTATAAGGTAGCTGTGGCTCATTTATTTCTTGGAGGTGATTTGGCTACAGACAAGTTAAGATCAAAGTATTCATAGGAAATATATTTTTTAAGGTTTGTTTTTTGACTTTTTCTGCCTTTATTGTGCGATAGGACAGTTGATAGATTCAGAAATCATCTGAGAGAGTGAGGAATGACATGCAGGAAAGGAGCCACAGCTACTCAATTAGCCATAGCTAATTGTTGTTTAACATATTAATTGCACTTGGTAAAAATGAGACCTGGAGTCTTTTTGTCTTCCTCACAGGAGCTCTTTAGCCTCTGTACATTGGGGGCGCAACTAACCACAGGCTACTGGCGCCCCCTTACTATCTACTGGACTTTGTTGTGTGTCTTTACTTGATTGGTGCAGTTTGTTATTTTCTTATTAATAGAGAACACTGAGTTAATGTTCGAGTTTACGTATATTGTATGTGTACAAAATGAACAAGGTGATGTAGGTGCACATTCAAAGCTTGCAAAATGCTTAAGCATACTTAACTATGTTAAAGAAAGGAGCAAAACTAGCTCGTCATTTGTTAATTGTGAGAATCTGAATCTAAAAGTGATGAAGCATCTGAAGCAATTTTTTCTCATCATTTGTTTAGTTTTGCACTTCAACTAACTACTAAAAGTCTATCTTGATTTGTACACGTCTCTATGTTTTAGACAACAGAGCTTGAACGTCCTGACCTCTCCCTGTTCCTGGTGAAATATCTCATGACACTGGTGGTTGGAATATCTGCGGTGTTCTGGGTCAGCAGCAAAAAGACCTGCTCTGAGTGGGCTTACTTCTTTAATAGGACCCGAAAGAGAGAGTAAGACCGCATCTCTTCTCCTGTAACATGTTCAGGTGACATGAGAAATAAAAGAATGTGACTATACTCTCATGTTTTCTGACCAACAGTCCTATCAGTGAGAGCAGAAGGGTGCTCCAGGAGTCCTGCGAGTTCTTCCTCAAGCACAACAACCGCGTCCAGCACAAGAAGAAACACTACAAGCCAAACTCCCACAAGCTGAAGGTTATCTCAAAGTCAATGGGCACGAGCACTGGTTCTGCCCCCGCCAAGGTTTCCACTGCCCCCGCCACAACCAATCAAGGAACCTCTGTGCTGGGCAATCACGACCCCCATATGCAAGGCTCTCTGTCGGAGGCCTTAAACAGGGAGCACCTAGACAGGGGCACCCCCAGCAGGAGCTCCAGGAGGGGGGAGAGATCGAGAGATCGAGAGAGAGACAGGGAGAGGGGAGAGAGACGTAGCAAGGGGGGGAGCTCCAGTAAGATCAGCAGCCGCTCAGAGAGCATGCACAGAGTCACAGATGGGAGGTGAGTGAGACTGATGCGAAATATGTTAGCTTGAATTCTTGTGTGCTTCATATTATTTATTTCTTTACAGCACGGATGCAAGACTAAAACTAAGTGTGGTATTTTACATGTTAATATAAGAGACATGAAACTAAAACAAAACTGCATGTGGTATAACCATCAGTAATCTCTTATGTGCCCTGGCTGGTTAGGATGACTCCAAGGAACGAGCTGTCAGAGGTCAGGCCGATCCCAAGTGTACCACAGCATCCAGCTTTAAGCCTATCACAGAGCAGCGACATCCAGGACACCACTCACCAGCCAGTGCATCAGGCACCAGAGGAGAGCAAGGTGGAAAAGGACAGCAGCTGCAGAGACTTCTGACCTCCACGATGTATCATCCATCCTTGAACCCAATCGGACAACAGTCACAGATGATGCTGGATCATTTGTCTTCTTCAAACAAAATACACATTAGTGTCATACATCATAAAAGCTCCATACATTAAATCATGATCATTGGTTAGAGTATGGTCACTGAATGTTTAGCCAGCATGATGGCATACCCCCGGGTATTTTTAATGTGGTATTTTTATAACAGTCACAAGATGTGGATTCATTAAGTAAAGCTGACAACTGTGTCTTTCAGTTTTACAAAGCGTTCTTCATTAATTATGGACTATCTGAATGTTACAGCACAGTTGTGTAAACACCTGTACATCTGATGCACGCAAGCAAGCGTGCATTAAAAACATTTGTACTACTGTTTTGTAGATCAACGGCATAGGTTGCATACTAGTCAACATGCATTATTTATGTAAATATACTATTATTTTTATTTTAAACCTTTTTTTAGAACTTAGATCTTACACTGGACTGAGTGATGTTACTTAAGGTCAAGAATAGATATTACCAAATATTCAACTTAAGGAAAGTCTTCACCTGTGGTTATTGTTATTGTTTTTAATGTCCTGATGTTAAAACTGGAGCGGTGGTTTCTCTTTAAACCTCATGTTGCTACTCATCCTTTGCAAAAAGGACATGCTCTTAAAGTGGATATAGTTTGTTTGTAGACCATGTTTGTTTTCAATAACAGAACTTTCACTTCAGGTGTAAATGTGTCTCTTAAAGAAGTGTATGTTGAATTAGGAGAAAGTATAGCTTTATGCATTTTCTTTTACAAGAACATGCCTTCCTTAGAGTAGCTCCTCCTCTTCCAAGAGCTTCAAAGAACCTACATGTGTTTTGCATGTGATGTCAGTCTGTCTTCTCTGCATACATTTCTATGATTTTTAAATAAATTAAGAACTACTACAATCAAAATGCCTTTACACTACTTATCATTAGAAGCAAAACAACTATTTAGTATAAAAAGTCATGAACACAAAAATTAACATGTTAGACTTTGTTCAGGGCTTATTTCTAACACATTTTTCTTCAAATACTTCCAGAACAACTTGTGGGATTTCTTCAACAGCCCTTATGCTGCATTGTCTGTTCTGCTGATGAAGGACTTTTTGTCCTTTCAAGTATCTTACCCTTTTGTATTTGGGATCACAAGACTGTTCTAGTAACACTGATTAAAGAGAAATCCCTGTCTGTTTATTAGATGTACATATATATTCTTATTCTGCACACAGGATGTGGGCCTTTTGTTTAGTATGTAGACATAGTTAAGTCCTCCAGATTCTTTATACGATTTTGATATGTTTTTAATGTCTTTTGTATCGCTGCCTTTCCTGTCAGCTCAGTTTTGTATCAATCCAACTGAATTTGTAATAAAAAAAAGAATTGAATAATAAATGGAAATAGTTTGAGTGGTTAACCAACACTTTATGTTATGACGAGCTAAAGAAAACACATTGAAAAAGGACAATGTGTTGCACATGCACCCCTTTGCTGCCCACATGTTCATCATTAAGGATGCTCAGACATTTTTTTTCCTCGTTTCTGGAAGTTGACTGGCTCCTTTCTTCCTGCCCTGCCCTCCTCTGCACTCTCGCTGTCTGGAGTCAAACTGTTGCTTCAGACCTCAGAAGGAGCTCCCGGTTGTCGATTGTCTTTGGTACGATGTCTCCTCTTGTTGCCAGCCTGCTGCTCCTCATCTGCTTGGCGTTGCCTCTGTATGGCGTGGAAAAGGTGAGAAATAGAGGATACCGAAAGGATCCAGACGCTGACAAGGTAAGAGAGACAGTCAGCCAAGATAACGTTAACAGGGAAAGACGTGACGCTTTCTAAAACCAGAAGTCACCGACACACGGGCTTCCATGAAAATAAAATTAGGCTATGTTTTCAATTGTCTTTTTATTTTTCCTTAATGCAGCTGTATTAACATTTGCACGTTATATTTTCAAACTCATCCCTTAATTTTTCTGGCATGCTTTTTTTGCTGTCTGAAACAAAGAATCTTCTAGGAAAGAGAAGTACTATTATGATGATTATATTCATGAACTACATGCTCGCTTGTTGTAGCCTATATAACGAGTGGTTCTGAGAAACAGTAGGTTTTTTCTGTAGGCCTACAGATGGTTCTCTATGATTCCAGGTTTTGTGGACAGAGAAAAACCCCCTAAGGAAGTTGGGATCTGGCTCATGTCTGTCTTTGTCTTTTTTTTTTTTTTTTTTTTTAACCTTCCAGTTTGAATAAGTTATGATTTACTCATTTTGCAAATAGTGTAATATTTTCGAAAATTCGGGAAAAAGAAGGATAACAGGGTTTAACCACTGAAGTTAACAGCAATCATTGAAAACACTATTGGTTATGTTTAAATCACATCACGCTGCCTGCTGTAGGTGGAGTAGGCCTAAGGGAACAAAGCCGGCTCACATTCCCCTCCTTCATCTCTTGGGATTCAAATTAATGTGAAACTTTTGTTTATGTTGCTAGGACTCTGAGGGATCCATTGGCGTCTACCCCCCCTCCCCCTTTTTATTTTTTTAAATATATTTATTTTGACAACTATAGCTCAGCTCTCCATAATCCCTCAGAGCACAAAGAGCATTGCAGAAGTGTATGATGGAAATGCATGTCATGTTAACATCTGTATCTAGTGTACTGGAAATGATGCAGAAAAGCGAAACTGCACTTCACACTCTGAAGAAAGAGGATCATCTTACTCGGACCAAATGGTAGGCCTGATCATAAAATCCTATATGTATCCTCTCTAGATCCTCTGAAATAAGCAACTCTCAAAGCCAAGCATTATACCCACACTCTGCATGCTCCAGGAGAGCTGCAGGCCTGCTTCTGTGTTGACAAAATGCATGAAGAGCTACTGATTCCTCAGCACTTTGTGGCCAATGCAGCCTTTAAGCTTCAGCTACAGTAACCCACTGTGTGCTTCTACTAGTCAGAAGGGCTGGATTTTAATTCATGGTGGCAGTTTTTTCCACTATAGGAAAAGCAGACTGGTAGCAAATGTAAAATTCAGTTGTGCAGCTGAGTTTACAGAGGGTCGATTCATTAGCTTGCTTTGAAATGTCTCCAAAAGTCCAACCCATAATAAAATACTGAGCTATTTTCTTAATATCAACCAAAGGGATTTAGCTGAATTTCCTCTAGGCTAAGGTGCATCAAAGACTTGGCCGATTTTTCTTGATGACAAATTCCAGGTCTATTAAAGCACATGCACCAACCCTCAGGAGACTTCCCAGTTTCCTATAGAGACTATGACCTCACATCTGAGGTTGCTCCAGCATTTCAGCCACTTAATGACTAAAACAGGCTCTCAACCATCTGTTACAATAACCAGCTGCTATAAGATTACTGTAATTCTCCCTATATTTAAGACTAGTCTGAAATTAGACTTTCAGACTTTATGGACTCAAGTTGAGACAAGATGTTGTAACTGGATTCATAGCTCTTTGTTTCTTCTCTTGCATGGGGACTTTTTCTTGGCTTAATACCTTTTGGCCATGTGCCCTTTAACTGCTCCCCAGCTGCCTGCTGAACAAGGGGCAGACAAGACTTAAAAAAACAGATTGAAATCCTTTGGCATCATTGTTTGCTTAAGGCCAGGAAATAACTTTACGTGTCAGTTTATGTCTGTAGTGTATTCAGGGAATATGTACAATATGATAACTACAAATCAAAATACATCTTTAACTAAAATAGTTTCAACAGATAAACGACACACTAATCTCTGTTTTCAAAGAAAAGAATACACAAAGTTATCTTGGATCTCCATTGTTTCTATCTCTGTATGTGGTAGGAAAGTTTTGGCAAGCGCCGCCGTCTTTGTGTGTTTTCTGTGAGTCAGCTTGAGAAAGACCTGTTTAAACATAGGAGAAGATTCAGCTGGACAATGAATCACACAGAAGGATGTGTGAGCAGACTCCCACTAATTTAGGTTGTCACCAAGCTTTCAGTTCCTCATTAACACACAATCTTTCATGCATGGTTGCTGACTCTGTCGCTTTTCCTTGGTCTGAATCCCAGCTGTATTTATACAGCCACCAGGTGTTAGTGGTGCATGCAGCCCAAACAGGGACTTATCCCAACAGAAAGAGGGAGAAAATCCTACACAAGAAACTATAGATAACAAAATACTTCAGATGTTTTTGTTGTCCTTTTCTACTTTCATTACTTACTTAATCCCTGTTTTTTTTTTCCAGTTTGGCAGTTGCATGCAGGGTCCAGCAGGCAACCCTGGCAGAGAGGGTAATCCAGGAAACAATGGCATCCCAGGTACGCCAGGCATACCTGGTCGTGATGGGGTCAAAGGTGAGAAAGGAGAGTGTATTAACGAGATCTTTGAGGAGCCCTGGAGGCCCAACTACAAGCAGTGTGCCTGGAACTCTCTGAATTATGGAATCGACCTGGGTAAAGTAGCTGTAAGTATCTTGATACAGTGTAGTACAGTTTTCTGAAGATTGTGGGTGTCAATAGGATGCAAAATACAAATTTGAAGCATGGAAGTGACAACGTTTGTTGGATGGTGTGTTGCAGGACTGTACATTCACTAAGCTGCGCTCAGACAGCGCCCTCAGAGTCCTCTTCAGCGGTTCCCTCAGACTGAAGTGTAAAAATGCGTGCTGCCAGAGGTGGTACTTTACCTTCAATGGAGCAGAATGCACAGGACCACTGCCTATAGAGTCAATCATCTACTTAGACCAAGGAAGTCCTGAGCTCAATTCAACCATCAACATCCATAGAACATCCTCAGGTATGAACGTAGTTTTTGTCCAATAGTTAACGTGTACCAACACTTTCCCCTAGTGCTACATAGTTATAATAAGCAGCATTATTTAAATATTTTAGGCAATATAGGTATTTTCTTCATAGCTGAGAGAAAGATGTTACTTTATCAACTTATATTTAGACTGCAACAAATGTGAAGTTAGCCTTGCTTTTTCCAAAAATAAAAACAAAATCAGCTCGACAGCATCTCTTAAACGTATTAAGTTTGTTTTTAGCCTATAACTTGTAAGTCAGTTTTATAACTTAAAAGTAATAACTGCTAGTTTTAAAAGGTGGTTATGTGCTGGACTATGTTTAATCCAGAAGCAGTGACAACCTACTGTTCCAAACGAGTATTGGAAAGTCCTGGTTAGGGTGTACAATTTCCATCTCTGCATGCAGATTTGGCTCTCCCTCAAATCCATTTGCCTTCTTTTATTTTCTCTCCAGTTGAAGGGCTGTGCGAGGGCATCAAAGCAGGCTTGGTGGACGTAGCTGTGTGGGTGGGAACCTGCGCTGACTACCCCAGAGGTGACGCGTCTACAGGCTGGAATTCAGTATCCAGGATTATCATTGAGGAACTGCCCAAATAAAACAAAGCATGTTCCAAGCTAGGGAGGGACAAGTCTTGGTGGTATAACAGTATGTTATCTGGCTCTCCAAAATGATCAGGTATGGTTAGCTGAGGCATCACAGCATCACTGATGGTAACTTGAATGTTTTATTGTTTTGTTTAAATACTATAATAGTTGTCAGGCCTATAAACAGGAATACTGTCATTCTGTCTACCAGAAATAAACTCTGTACTGTAGCTTCTCTGCTTGTGGGCGCTACTGGTGCACAGTCACCAGTCAACATACATTGTGACATGATGACACTGACAACATTTCAGCTGTCCTCATATGACCTGTTTGTTTTCATTATTATTGTCAATAAAGTCATCTTTATTAAAGGTCGTACCTAAAACTACCATTCTTCTTGTTTAGAAGTTTTGCAATACACAAGTAATACATTTAATGTATTTCACAAGACAAACATTTACCATACAGATAAAGCAAAGTCTGAACTTTAAAATAAATCTTTGTTAAGCAATGCACTCACAGTGGAAATACTGAAAATCTTAACTATAGTATAACTTGAGAAAAATGTACTGGCGTGTTTGACTTTAAAAAAGATCTTCATTGCTGTTGCCTGTTTACAAAAAGAAAGCATTAATTTAAAGGAAAATCAAATATAATGAATACATGCAACTGGAAACCTGAGAAGATATCTAAAGGCTGTTGATAATCTGTTTTTCAGTTTTCAGCATGTCTCCCTTTCTGCTGCGAGAAAACATTTAATGTAAACAATTATGACCTCCACTGACTGACAATAAAAATGCTGATCGATGCTTCACAAAAAAAATAACAAGACTGACATCACGGCAGCATGTCCTTTGGCATCCATTAAAACATTCTTTCTCCCAGAAGTCACAAGTGTTTCTCAAGCCTCTGAATCAGGGACAAATCTCCTCTCAGTCACCATTCCATTTCACTTAACTAGTTTGTATTCACAAAAATAATTCCATTGTTGATTGTGTTGCTCAGTCTGTCAACTTTCTCATTTTCAGTGCAAAAGTAAGCTTCCCACACCAGCACATGCACATGTACTGAGAATTCAGCTTCATTGTGATGCTGAGGCTGTCAGTGTGAGCTCAGAGTGTTTGCAGCAGGGGCCCGTGCCATACTTTTAGGCCTCATTTATTTTGTTCCAAAAGGAGACGAGACACATTTTCATAAACTACAAATGTGATGCAGCAAGCGGGTGTGACACGAATCAAGTTTGGGATGATGCCTTTATAGAAACCAATGGCGCCTTCATTCCTGCAGAGACGGGTGGAAAAAAAGACCATGACTTAAAAAGGACAAAAACTGTTTTAACAGCCATATAAAAGTAAGTCTGAACTAGTATCATACCTCCATGTCCGTCCGATTACATCCATAACTCCATTGTATCTATTGTGCTGGTCTTGCAGGCGAGCTCGCACCACCTGATATGGGTACGTTGTGGCCACAGCAAATATTTTGGATAATGCTGCCATTGTGACATATTCCAAAGCATTCTGTGTACATAGATAAACAGTTGGAGTGGGGGGGGGGGAGCAGAGTGGGAAAACTGATGAGTCACTTTTCAGCTACTTATCAAAGGGCTCACTCTTATTAAACTGCAAAGAGTTTTATTTAACACCAAACATATTTCCAGACTGTTTGTGGCTCATGACTCACCAGCTTTGCATCTGAAGGCACTTTCCTGTATTTGTTGTAGTCTCTCTTAAGCTCTTCGTAGGCCATGAACTGCAATGCTCCATGGGAGGTGCCAAACAGACCAGGAACATAGCCCTTTAAAAGAAGAGCTTTTTAAGTCTATTGTTCAGTAAACACTCAGATACACGTTATGTGTTATCTAGAAGTTGCCCACTAAACTGTGTATGTAGCTATCTGCCTTATCCAAAACTTTGATTCATGTTTTTAAAAAGTTATTTGTAAGTTAAAGGCATGCTTACACAATTCTCTTAAAAGCTAAATGATGCTTCAACATTCTGAGTGTTTTCTGAATGAACATTTAATTATGAATGTTTTTACTATTCATAGGATGAAGTTATCCACAACAGCAAATATGAGCTGACGATGCCCTCTAGTGGTAATTGTTGAACCAACACAAAATCTGTAGCCTAATGAAATAATAGTCAATGTCTGTTGTTTTAATTCCTCCACTAAGCAGCCCTGTTGTTTGAAACTAAAAAATAATTTTCAAGTAAAATAAAAAAAGACACACTAAGGTCTTACCTTGTATAGTCCAGGCACCCCCTCATGGCGGTAGATCTTGACCAGAGCATCTAGCATTCCTTTGTACTGTTTACCGGATGGGTCAGCATTGTACTGCAGCACCAGCCGAGTCTTGGTCACCCAGATTGGGTTTGTTATGCTGAGTGTTATGATGCCTAGGTGAAACAGGTTGGCCACTTTGTTAGATAAATATTTGCTAACATTCACAGCCAGTTCATTGGAAATGTGTACTTTTTGACATTCATGTGGCTAAAGCTTCAGATCCATGCCCTGCCAGCTAGGATGAAGTGGTTCAGTTACCCCAAAACCAAATAAAAGAGAGGAGTGTTTGAATTAAAGCTGTCTAAGTTAAAACAATGGTCTCAGACAAAACTGAAACTGACGCAAATCAACAGTCATATTCAATTAAAACACAAGGCAGGCAACAACTACCACTCCTCATCTCCGCTCTTGGGATACGACAGTGACTTCTGTGTACTCACAAAGCTTACCAAGACGCAATATTTAAACCATATACAGCACCTCAGAACATTTCAAAATGTTCACCCCCTCCACCACTCCGTCCAGTTACTGCCATCAGGCAGACACTAAAAAATCCAGACAAAAAATCCTTCATTCCCTCTGGTAAAACAATTCTGAACAAAGGCCAATAGACTTTAAATGTCTGTACTGCACTTTGTGTTTCTAATGTAAGTTGTGTTTATTGTTTGAGCCTTGTCAAAGGACAATTTATGTTACTGTTGGGACAGACAATAAGTTTATCTGTCTGTCTATCTAAAACTGGCTCCTTCCCAACACTGGTCAAGTGTGCCTACTAAAAAACCTACAGACTTTTTTCTTCTGCTGTTGATACTAGCTACGAAACAAACAACCTAATTTAATTTTGCCAGCAGGAAGCAGATCCATGTTACCATGTGAGAGCAGAGTGGACAGAAGGGTTATCTGCCTCCTGTCTGCTCGGGCCAGCTCGGGGCAGTAATAATGTGTCAGCAGGGCAACAGTTTCCAGATGCATGCAGGACTTACCTGCTTGGGCTGCGGACACCAGGTGCTCTGTGGCGCTTAATTCTGTTTGACGACCCTCCTTTATGTAGCCTTTGATTGCATTGTAGCTGTGAGGGATGTAGGATGTGTTTTAAAGTCAAAGCATTAAATGTCAAGATACATGCATGATAAAATAAAGTGACAAGGTGTTGCTTACGTACAACAAGAAGTAGAGACCCCATGATGCTCCAGCCCCCCACACATTAGGTGTCACTCCTTGGTAGAGTCCTCTTAGTCCCTCCTGCTGCCAAACACTCTTCATACAGTGCATTATGCCACTGTACTTAGGTCTTAACATTAACCCATCACTCACTGCATTGTAAGGACAAACATGGCATTTGGTTATTCATTTTACACGAATAAAAAATAAAGACATCAAACACTTCTTAATGTTATCAAATAAATGATAAAATACCAATGTTCTCACATACGTTCTGAACATATGGTCTGATTAGAAAATTAAACTAGTGATTCACACCTAAATAGCTCTTAGCTGACCACAAACTTGTGTTTCATGTAACTTAAATGACTTGGTTACATAAAAAAATGACAACATCATCATACTTTACCTGCAAATCTGATTTTGACCAGATCCAGAGGGTGCAGCACCAGTGTTGACACAACTCCTCCACTGAGTCCTGCGACCAGGTTTCCTATCTTCACATGACTGAAGACCTGCTGAACATGTCCTCCTAAAGAGAGAGCAGGAGGGGGAGTGCTGGACAGCCCTGTCTCTGAAACTCTTCCGTGATTCGGAGCAGAGCTCATGTTTATAGGTAACTGCCTCAGCTAGCTGCTGTCAGCTAGTCGTCTTTAAAACCCGAGCTCTCTGTAAGGTTAGTTAAGGCTACAATCTGACTGAAGACATTTTGAAACAGGGCATACAGACGTAACTAACTTCTTGAAATCTCCTCATTTTCAATTCAACTAAACCACGCTGTTGACCGCATGTTGAACTCCATGACTGTAGTAACATTATCCATAATGTCAAGCAGCAGTGCCTGTGCTCGACCTTGCTGCTAACGTAATTTTTACACATTAAAAAGCAGTGATTCCGGCCTTATCCTTCAAAGTACAACTCTTTGAGACGAAATAAAGCGATTGCGCAAAAAATACATCTTTCCTAAATATAAAAGTTAATTCTACATATAAATGTATTCGTTTTCATCGTAGCATTTTATCATAATGCTTTCAGCTACATTTGTCTAGATGCAAGTGTATAGTTCGACAAGGATGACACATGTTTTAAGTTGAAGACCAAATCTTATACTTCCGGTCTATCTGTAACGGAACTTTGTACGTGACAGCTGTTTCGTTACGCTGGAAACAGTGACGCAACCAGGAGGACTAGACATCCCACAATGCAATGCGTTGTAAATTGACCATTCTTCCTCAACACATGGCCAGTCCTTGCTATATTTGATATTTTCTATTTTAACCTGAATTTTGAAGCGGTGGTCCATTACCAGGCCCTTCAAAATGAAAGTTAAAGTCCTCTCAAGGAACCCGGATGATTATGTCCGGGAAACCAAATTGGATATTCAGCGTGGTGAGTAGTAGTTAAGTTTAAAGTTCGTAAAGGTTTAACACGGTTTGTTAGTTAGAATGCGAGCCACATTTCTCTGCCACAAACACTTTAATTTTCTTAATTTTGACTGCTCATTTGTTTGGAAGTTCATTAAATTCAAACCATGTCTGTTAGTTTGGATACCAAATACATAGCGTAAAGAGGATTCATGCAAACAATTTAAGTTTTAGCATTAATTTCAGGCCACTGATGAAGTTGGGAATCAGTCTTCAGAAAGTGGCATAGTTCAGAAGGCCATGTCATATAAAATTAATAAAAAAAACATGTTGCAAAGAATTTCAACGATAGGTAATGCCGAAAACTACATATCTTTAAATGTGTGTTGTCAATAATAAGTGAAATGTTCTTACAGTTCACTAAGAATTGATTACTCTCTCCTGTTAGTCCCGAGAAACTATGATCCAGCACTTCATCCGTTTGAGGTGAGCAGAGAGTACACCCGGGCTCTGAATGCTACCAAGCTCGACAGAGTGTTTGCAAAGCCTTTCGTTGCCTCTCTGGATGGACACAGAGATGGTGTGAACTGCATGGCCAAACACACAAACAGTCTGTCCACCCTGCTGTCCGGCTCCTGCGATGGGGAGGTAACTTATCTTTAGATCACCTTAAACAGTAACATGTGATAGCATCAAAATGTGAACTAATTGGATGTTTTACTTGTTTGCAAGGTGAAAGTATGGAATCTGACCAAACATGAATGTGTCCGCACACTCCAAGCACATGAAGGTTTTGTCCGGGGAATGATTGTCCGCTTCTGTGGAACGTCCTTCTTTACGGTGACTGCAGCCCTTCACTTTCTAAGAATGTTTTTATTAAAGAAGTATTAGCATTTTAGTGAACATCTTACACAGCTTCTGATTTATGTTCTGCATTCTGACCTAAAAGGTTGGTGATGACAAAACGATCAAGCAATGGAAAATGGAAACACCAGGATATGGAGAGGAAGAAGAGCCACTTAATACTATCCTGGGCAAGGTACAGTCACAGGATATTTACAGAAGTATTATTATTCCTGCTTTAATATCTTTCCTCTGAAGTGTCTGTTGAAAATCTGAGTTTGATTTCACTGTAAGTGATTGTTGTCCTTTACAGACGGTCTTTACAGGGTTGGACCATCACCAGAAGGATGCTGTGTTTGCAACATGTGGCCAGCAGGTGGACATCTGGGATGAGCAGAGAAGCAGCCCAATCCGCTCTTTCACCTGGGGTGTTGACAGCTTCAGCTCAGTCCGCTTCAACCCTGTTGAGGTAAGACACCATGTATCCTCAGTACTCAGACCACACGGGGAAGAACACTTGGCCTATAGTTTCTGTCCATAGAAACACTCATAACGAGTTGTTTATTGTTACACCTAATTATCACCTTGTGTTCGATTTATTTGCACAGACTGAACTTCTTGCCAGCTGTGCCTCTGACAGAAGTATCGTACTGTATGACATGAGAGAATCAGCACCGCTTAAAAAGGTAAGCTCTACCATGCAGAGGCTGAAGAATTTACCTTGTTCTGCCCAATTCTTTAATTTGAACCAGTTTGTAATAAATGTGTTTTCTTTTCTTTTATAGGTTATTATGACAATGAGGAGTAACTCTTTATGCTGGAACCCTATGGAAGCGTATTACTTCACAAGTTCAAATGAGGACTACAAGTGAGTTGAGAATGTTGAAGGTTTAGTCAAAATCAAGTCAGTCACAAGAGGTTGCACTCAACTGAAGGAATCTTACATGTAAACATGTTAAATGATGGGTGATTGACATGGTGTTTTACTTCTGTGTTTCTAACTAAAGTGCATGTTTCTCTCCTCATCAGCCTCTACACATATGACATGAGGTACCTGAACAAGCCAATCATAGTTCACATGGACCATGTCTCTGCAGTGCTGGATGTTGATTATTCCCCCACTGGGAAAGAGTTTGTATCTGCAAGTTTTGACAAAACCGTCCGTATATTCCCCAAGGATGTTGGCCATAGCAGGTTAGTGTGACCCAGAATACCAAAATGGAAAGAAAATGTTAATTTATTCTATGTACTGTAATTGCATTACTGGTTAGCAGGCTTAGGAAGTGATTTCTGTTCTTTTTCATCTTCAAGAACACCATGAACACATTTCTAACATGTTATTATTTTTTTAAATAATAATAAAATATATTGTGCTAATAACTTCAACCACATTTCAATAACACACGTGTGTGTTTTCTGGGAGGTGAACTCTCCTGGGTCATCTACACACCTACATCTGGTAGGTTCCCCCCCCAACAGTTTGGGGTTTGCTGTAAAAATAGTAGAAAGTAAGAATTTTACCAGTGGCCAGCTATTTACTGGGTTTTAGTACCAGTCCATGATGGTATTCCTGATGAGTATGGATGTTTGTAGTCCTGTGAATTGTAAAACTTCATTCTGTGTACATTTTGCTTTTCCTTATCAGCTCATGCGCGTTGTACAGGATACATTTTTTAATCATTTTTCTTTGTTTTTAAATTCAGGGAAGTTTACCACACCAAACGTATGCAGCATGTCATCTGCGTGAAGTGGTCAGCAGACAATAAATATATCCTGAGCGGTTCTGACGAAATGAACATCCGACTATGGAAAGCCAACGCAGCTGAGAAGCTTGGAGTGGTGAGTCTTGCCTCGACTTTCCTATTGTTCTTGCTTTCACTTTTAAAATCCACCAAAACCTAAAGTACATTTAAGGAAGCGTGTTGCTCATTGGCAGCAGTTAGTGTTGGTCTGTTTTTTTCCTCAGCTGTCAAACATACTTCATACGGTATTTCTCTCCAGTGTCCTACCTGATCTTGTTTTGAGTTAGCTGCATCCTTCGACACTGCCATGGCCCTGAGCCAACCTCAGCAGGGTAAGAGTGTGTTCCTATGCCAGAAGCATCGGTACTGCTGTTGCCAAATTCCCTGATGGATGCTGACTTAGGGTAGAATCACTCTCAATAAGTACCAATTGGCACAGGGGCTCTTGTGGCAGGTGGAAGTAACAAAACAAAAAAAAAAAACTTTCAGCTTGTGCAGTTTTCTAGAAAACAACGGCAAAAGAAACAAGTGACATTTTCTGTTTCTGGAGTAGTCTTCTCTTACTTTTTACATCTTGTTTAGCAAGCACCATATGTATTTTAATAGTTAAACTGTAAACAGAAGAAAATAATTGCCTCCATGTTTTTAAGATCAACTGTCCCATAAATCTCCCATAAAGGTTGGGAGATGTTCCAATGCCCAAAATGGCAAGATCAAGAGACACTCGTGTGCCATCTCCAACATCCATCTTTAATTCCTAATCGGATTCACTTTTGCTTATTCTCTTAATGCAGCTTCAGCGTGGAAAATTGGCCTGCTTTTGGCACTTGTTTTACTGTCACTGTATAAGAGACGATTTATTCGCAAGCTTTGCACTTAAAGAGATCAGACAAGGGCTGCTCCTATCAGCAGTTTAAATCGGCCAATAACTTAAAGCAAGCTACTCTGAACATAATGAAGCATTAACAATCAAGTCGTACTGAAAGGATCTTTAATTATCAAGAAATGCTGAAATGCTGAATCAAGGCCTTTGTGTCTGTCTGAAGGCATCACGTTGGATTAATCAGGACTCCTCTATCAGCTGCCGCACATCACTATTTATTTTTTGGACTTACTTTGCATGCAGCAGGCTTTGCTTTCAGTGTAAATAATAATTTTAATTTTCAAATATATAGACTGAACCAGCACCTTTTTGGAAAAAAACCAAAATCCAACGAAAAAGCCAATTCAAGACCCAATAACACTAGTTCACCAAAAGATTTTGGGCCTGTCTCGGCCGCCACATCCACTTTTTTAATTTAAGTCTCGGGCTAGCTAACCTTCTTTCCTTTGGTCAAAGAAGAGGCCGCACTTTTAGACTTTATCAAGGCTCATAATGCATAAAATAATAGTTTTATATTATTAACAATACAGATTGATTTTGTTTACATATTGTATATGTACATTTTAATGACATTACTTTTACCTATATGGTCACTGACAAAAGAACACGGACTGTTTTTAAAGAAGTCAGCAAGGTTAACTTATGTACACGAGCTGAAGCTGCCAACAGTAATGTCATCAATGCGCTGTCAGTGTGTACACTGAAAGTGTTCAGTCACAGTAGTGCTGTGTGGTCAACATGAGAGAATCCAATACACAGTCATTGTACTTACACATGTAAACCTGAAGAAAATAAATAAAAAAACCTGAAAAGATGCTTGTGTGTGAGAGAAGCTGAGCGCTCATGCTGCTGGAGTAGACAGCTGTATTGATTTAGGATAGAAGGGCATCCATTTTTTTTCTTCCAAGACTTAACAATGTACTGTTTTTTAATTAAATATTTTTAATTGGAAAGAACAGCTGAAGAACAGCTGAAGTTACACAGCAAAATTGGTGAAGGGAAAGTTGGGATAAAATGCACCAAAGGACCGAGGGACAAACGGATTTAGAGGGCAAATGACCTCTGTAAAATCCAATATTCATCGCAGTTGACAGACTGACTTCCAGGTTGAACTTTCCTTTATTTTTTTCTGTCCAGCTAAATATTGTAGTTGAGCTCTTTTGTGTTTTCCTTTTATGAGAAAATATAATCAACATGCCCTAACTTTTGGATTTGCTTGTTGCAAAACTCTGATTGCTTGTACTTTTTGCTTTGTCAGACTTTTCACAGGTCTCAGCAGATCTCAGTGAAAACCATTTGTTAGTATCAGATAGTTGCAAAGTTTCTTAGCTATTAGAAAAAGGTCAGTGGCATCATTTTGATTCATGCAGAGCTGCTCTTCTATTCCCACACCAAACTAGAAAAGTACTTCTGATAGGACATGTAGGTTGTAGTTTTAAGTATTCTTAAACTGGTAGATATTTTGGCATCAGTGCAATGGACTGTAGGTTACTTCATCTAGTGTAATGAAAGGTCCGCTGGGCTCCAGTTAAAACTTAGACCTTGCTGTAGCCTATTAAGGTTTTTTAATGACACATTAGTATAGGTGCATTGAGTTACCAGAGTGCCACCAGATGTGATGACTCTGTTCTATCTTAAAACACATGGAATCAGATTTTTGTGATTGTTGTTGTATGACAAGTTTAGATCATATGAGCCCAGCTATCGAAACAAAATCACATTCTGCAATCTTCTATCCATTTAATGTATAAACTTCATATTGTAAAGCAAGCTAACCATGTACAGTATGTATCCAGGGGAATTAGTTCAGTCCAACAGTGTCTAGCAGCTCTTCTCCAAGAAATCTGAGACTAATCATTGCTTTTAATCAGAATAAAAGCCTTCAAGGAGGGCTGCCTCAGCCAATACCAGGCTAAGTAGCTGCAGGGTTTTATGAGTGAGACCGAGGGATGCCGTTGAGCTGGTGTCTTCACTTTTTAACAGGCATTGATTCTCTTTTGAATGAGCTTGTGTCAAGCTGAAATTACTGCTTACTGTAAGCCAGTATTTTATGATCTAAAACAGCATACTGTAACTATCAGGTATCAAACATTACCCCCACTGTACACCCCTTTAAACTCAAATTGAACGTCTTCTGGAAATGCTCATCCCAACTTGAATCAGCACCTTTAGAAGAAATCTCCGATAACGCATCACTATGGGAACTCTAGATGCTACAAATGACAAAAATCATTTTTTTGATACAGCAGGTGTTTCAGAGAGGCAAAGTTGGATTTTTTTTGTTTGTGAGATATTACTTTTTATTTCTACAAAATGGTATCTTAACGAACCGCCCCCCCCCCCCCCCGTGTCATGTAGCTGGCCCCAAGAGAGAGGCAGGCCAGCAACTACAATCAAAAGCTGAAGGAGAAGTTCCACTACCACCCGCAGATCCGGCGCATAGCTCATCACCGACATCTACCCAAGAGCATCTATCATCAGAGCAAGGAGCTGAGGGTTATGAAAGAGGCTCGCCGCAGGAAGTATGTTTTCCTTCCTTCAAATTGTGATTATGCTAGATAGTTTATCTTTTGGAATGTCATGGCTTCCCATTTGTGTCCATGTTGAGGAGGTGTTCACTTATACTGCTGCAAGGCTAGGTCTGACCTACGTAGTCATACCAGCCTCATGGAAATCCTCACAGATGGAGCCACCCCCTATGTCATGGTCTCTCCTTGCATCCTTGTTTACAGCTGTATAGTGGATTGATCGTCCCACTTAATTCTGCCATCCTGTGATTCAACTGCTGTTTTTTTTTCTACCGACACAACATACCTGTGTTTAGACTTTGAATGATTAACTTCCCATGACTAAGGCATTGTTTTCAGGGTACATTGATGTAGTCTGTGACGTAGGTGTTAGGTCAACAATCTCATATTCATTCTCTTCTACATTTCTGTTGGCTGATCACTCCCTCCCTCTCCATCCTGTCCTGAATATTCCAAGCAGTAGATTTGATTTATTCACTTCCTCTTTTTGTTTTCCAGGGAGAGGAACGTTCGAAAGCATAGCAAACCCGGAAGTGTCCCTGTGGTGTCTGAGAAAGAGAAGCATGTTGTGACTGTGGTCAAATAAGAGGCAGAAACAACAACAACAACAGAAGACAGAGGGGTGCAATCCAGAGAGGAGATGGAGTCCCACGATCACACACGGGACACTTTTCAGACTGCGCCTTCTTAAGGATATAACATTTTGGAGTTGTATGATATGGAAAAGACAAGTGACTTGTTATGGATCATTTGAAGTTTGAGGACTAAGGCTGTGAATACATGAACAACAGATATTTTAAAGCTTTCCCTTTTTTCACTCATTTTGGTCCTATATGTGAAAGGGGCCAATCAAGTGATCCAGTGTAAAATCAGAGCTGTATGACTTGGTACAGGCTTACAGTTACTGTTCTTTGTCTTATTGTAAATTTTAATTTAGCAGTTTAGGAATCCTGCCTCAGTTCTGTATCAAAACTATCAGGGATGGTATGAAGCTGAAGTAGGCTTCACATGACAAAAAGGTTATGTCATTTATTATGTGTCATAGCCTTTTTCTGCTTGTGTCCCTGATCGTCTATAACAAGTCTTTTCTTTCTGCATGTCACATTGATGACATCAATCATATAAAAAGGCTTATTTACACCTTGGATGGTCTCTCCATGATCCATTGTCTCATGGTGCTGCTCTTTATGGAACATGTGCACTGTCTTAATAGCTTAAGAAGATGGCTAAAACCACCTGCCATCTACTTGGCAGCTTGATCCATAAAGTGGGCAGGATTTTCTAATTTCTCAGTAAATTCCAAGAATTGGTAAGGTTACATTATCTGACAACCATTTTTCCCCAAAGTATACTGATGCCCTATCCTTCGGTCAATAGCTAGAGGAAACTTTTTTTTTCTTCAATGGACAGTTTTAGATGTTCCAGTTGACACCAGTTATGTTGATGCCTGTTTTTAAGATCAAAAAATATGTTCAGAACACATTTTCACAGGAAATATAAGTACATTGGAGTTACATACTGTTTGCTAATGTCTATTTGTAATAAAGTTCTTGACTAAGTTATTTCTCTGAAAACATGTAATTAGAAAGTAAACATGATCCGAATTCCTAAAGTACTAAGTCAACACCAGTTTTGCTCTTATTTGTTGTGTTACATTAGATCACTGAAATGGTGCTAATTTACTTAAAGCCCTAATGAGGCTAAGGCTGTATCCTCTTAATGTTGTCCTTCAAATCCAATCAACACTGTCGTCTTAGAGAGAGAGAGAGATGGCTTTGGGAAAGGCTCTGGGATCAAAAGGAAGGACTATTTCAGGGGTCATTGCAGAGAGATACAATCTAGATTTGAAGTCTCCTCAATAGTATTTATTTTGATTTATTTTTAGAAATATATTACAATCAACCACTTTTGCGTGCAGGTAAACATTTTTTCATGGGAAGATTAATCTGAGTGTTTTCTCTTTTTCTTTTTCTCATTCCAGTCTCATTGGCCCATGTTGAAATGAGCCCAATTTTTAACAGAATATTTCAAATAGGGGCTTAATACAATTAAAGAAGCTGAAGCTAGAGCGTGTTTTTTTTCCTCTCAACTTTATTTTTAAACGTTGACTGTCAAGTATAATAAATATGTTGTCATAGAGGAGTACAGCTGACAGGCATCTAGTAACCATCAGTATTTCTCCCTTCCATCCAAGATATATTTGTCCCTATATCAACTGGCATTAAAGCTTTTTTTTACATTTTCGAAATACATTTCAAATCAATGAAGTGTAGCATACTTTGTCATACTGTACACCTCATTATAACAGAGTGAAGCGGAACCACTGCCACACTTCAACTTCACGTAATGACTTGGTCACTAATCACCATAGTCATATTCTGTATTTATTTTAGTACTTCACATTTGACCCGCTCATGGAGCTCATGATCTAGTTGTGAGGTAACGAAATATGAAACTTGCTCTTCCAGTGTAAACTCCGGCCTCAAGTTTTGTTTTTGCAGCCGCTTTCTGCCTGCTGTCAATGAACATCCAGCGCGTCCTTTCGGCTTTATTCCTCTACGTATCCATCGCCCCGCCCCTTCCTCCTATCTGGATTTTCCCCCTCCTGTCTCTCCCTCACTCTCTCGCTCTCTCTATTTCAATAACCCTCCCCTCCCTTCTCTCTCTCCCCCCTCTCTCGCTCTCTCTCTCTCTCTCGCTCTCGCTCTCTCTCTCTCTCTCTCTCTCTCTCTCTCTCTCTCTCTCTCTCTCTCTCTGTCTGTCATTGCATCCATTTTTGTGCATTTAAGAAATCTCCAAGAATTACCAACCTGGAGGAAAGCGAGCTAACCACAGTGACAGAGGAGGGCTAAGGACTCCGGACAAAAACAAACCAGGACTGACCGGGTGCCTTTTATTTCATCATGCGAGTGAAGCCTCTCTAAAGGATGCCAGCGATGGGTTAGACATGATCTAACATGACTGCAAAATAAAAGGCAAGAGTTTATTTTTCTAATCCTCAGTTTTTTTCTACTTTCTTTAATTTCCCTGCTTGGATGGAAGCCTGTGATTGGAATACCCAAAGGTTGTAGCCTACAGCCTGTTCACTTAAGTGCATATTTTTCTAATCCTGACTCTAATCTATTTCAGGCATTTTCATGTGTGAATTTAACGTGAATATTTCGAATTTCCTGTTTGCAGCCAGAGCTCATTCGGCTCACGCAAATGTGATTACCCTTCTATAATCGTTAACAGATAAGATTAAAGCCTGTAATGAATATGTTGACGCTTATTTCTGCAGCACGGTGGAAAGTGTGCATTATAGGCAACTCTAAACCAAAATGTCATGCCGTTTATGAGCCACAGTGCCTGCAGCGTGCCCCACCGCAAATTTGATTTTCTAACGGCATGAAATGTAGCTGAAACATCGGCCAGAATGCTGCTGGTTGACGGTGCTTTTCTCGTTTTGTAGCCACTGTGTGTAAAGATGTCTGCTCCACACGGGCCCCGGGGCGGCCCTGGCCCTGCTGCTGCTGCTGCTGCCTCAGCGGCCGGCGCCATGCCGGAGATGCCGGACCTCAGCCACCTCACCGAGGATGAGAGGAAGATCATCCTCGGTGTCATGGACCGACAGAAGAAGGAGGACGCGAAGGAACAGTCGATGTTAAAGTAAGATTTTGCGGCTAGTGGGAGCTGTTGGTGCTTTTGTGATAACCCCGGGTGTTTGTTGCTTGTTATTGCAGTGTGAATTTATATCATTGTGAGGAACTGGAGGATCATGTTGCCTCTTGACATCCAAGCTATAGCTCTAACAGTCGACTAGTAGCCGACCGGTAGTTCAATCTTCCCCTTCCTTGTTTATCAGCTCTTGACCCCCATTTATGAAATACTTTTTCTGAATGACTGAACATCATTTTATAATGCGGCATACTCTCCAACCTCATTCCCCCACTTTGTAGAAGCTGGAGCTGTACTATAATGGGCTGGGTTAGCAGCAACGGGCGCCATTTTCACGTTTAAAGCACGCCAAATTGCTTAACCTTTCCCCACGAACGTCACCGAGATTACACAATATGACAGTGGAAAGATCATTTAAGGTGTCCTTTGTGGGGATGGCGCACGCGGGGTGTGTGTGATTTCAGCATTAAAGTCTCTGCAGATCCTGCCCTCCCCCCGCTCCCCTTATGTACAGATGTCGCTGGGAGCTGTTTCAGCACCACGGCGCTGTCCACTGGAGGGTTTGAGTTTTTAAGGTGGACCGCACTGTTTCCGCCATCATCACTTTAACCTTTACTGTGTGAGCCATAACTCTGCTTTATAGTGGGTTAGAACACTCTATCATCTTGCACTGTTCATAAAAACACACTTAGTTGATGTATTGTTGATTTAAATTTGTGTTTGACCTTCTTAGCCAAGTCAGGCAAAAGAGAAAAGAGGGATTTCGGGGTGGTGGCCTTAAACATTTTGATCTTAAGTTTCTTGTATTTTTCATTTCTCAGTGAAAGGATGCAAATGCTTTCATGTTCACAAACCAGCCTGCACTGTGTTCTGAACATTTAATAAGAGAGCAGCAGAGATATACGACTTTAAGTAAGTTCATCCAAATTTCTACAAGACATCTCTGGCAGGCTTGCTGTTGATGCAGCGTCCAAGCATGACCAGTGAGATTAAAAGGCTTTTTTTCCACCATCACTGGCATCTTTTTTTTGAGGAATTAGAGCTAAGTTTTCAATCATGTGGTAAATGTTATCACTAATGCAACATTCTTAATGAAATGAAACTTGTGCAATCCCTACCTAGTGCAGCTGCATGGTAAACATGACTCATGTACTTGAAGACACAGCTACCTCAGCCACTGCTGTGCATGCTCTGTGAATCACCCAGGCCTTTTCTGCCTCCTCTCCTATCTCAGGGCCCCCCTCCTCCTCAATAGCTGAGTGTTTTTTCCTATTTCTCTTTCTCTGAGGTAAAGGGGATTGTCAGTTTTAGTCACTCTTAGTCTGACAGTGATGTCAAAGGCTTGTCATGACTGAGCATGAGCAGAAGAGGCTGTTTTATGTGAGAGACATGACTGACTGACTGACTGACTGACTGACTGACTGACTGAATGGCTGGTGGACTGTCTCACCATAATGTGAGGTAACCCTGATTACAGGCCACACTAACTGAAAGCATACAATACATCAAAAAGGGCCTTTGCATTGATGGCCTGTGTGCAGGTTCTGTTTCAAGCATGGCCTCTTCCTCGCAATCCATTGTAGGGATATAATCACAAACTGGGCTCCACTACTGACAGCTGACAATGAAGTGGATGCACCACTTTGTTGTGTTTGTAGGATTCTTATTGGTTTGATAAGAGTAAGCCTTGACCTTTTAGTCTAATAGTAAAGTTTTCTTCCACTGACTATATCAGTTTGCTTTCACGTGTTTGGTCTATATGGACAAGGTGACTCATCATGAGTCATCAAAACAGTAAATCCCCACTTTCTTTACCGATGAATCCCACATGCATAACATATCCTAAACCAGTGTTAATATGCTCAGCCCTGGCATAGGTACAACTGCAGTGGATTAACTTGTCACTGGATGCTTTCTTGCATTTTGAGCAGTGTCAGAAGCAAACACCAACATTGCAACATCCAAACCTATATACTGTGCATCTGCGCTGTCACATTCACGCTCCAATCCCACAACAGCTTGGGTGGATTTTTGACAAAGAAGTATTTTGAACATCCAAGTGTGTAATCTAACAGAGGGAATCCTGGGAGGATATAGGAATGAAGAAGAGAGAGAGAGAGTGTGAGAGAGAGGAGCCTCCAGCTGCAGGGCTTGCCAACTTGCTGTCATCTCACTGGAGGTGCTACAGAGAGCATGGACGGAAATCCAGTGCTGCTGACTTGCATGTAATTAGCTACTCTTTCTTAGCCTGTTTCTACTTAGAAGGCCTGTATATGTGTCTGCAAAATGATGCAGAGATGCGCTCAATCCATATGAGTGAATTTCTTAAGTCCATAACACTACACACTACAAATCTGTGTCTCATTCTTAGAATTCCATCCTAGAAAGTTCATTAAAGCTGATGTAATTACATTATTTGAAGTTCAGGACACCTCTAATAATAAGCTATCTTTTTATGCATCAGTGAGTCTCTGAGTATAGTACAAGTGAGTGGTTATGGGATCTCCACCCCCACCAGACCAGACACTGTATTCCCCACTGTGCCTGTGATGGGGTGACCTACAGTCTGCCTTGGGCCCCACTTCTCCTTTCTCTCTGTTCCTCTGTACCTTTAGGACTGCTTCCTGTTTCTGCTTAGTGGATAGGGAGGCAGGTGGAGGGAGTAACAGTCTCCACTCCTACCTCCTACCTGCTTATGCTTTGCTGTTTTTCTTTTTCTCTTGCTCCACATAATTTTACCTGCAATAAATTTTTTGATAATTTTACCTTTATTTGGCAAGTGTGACAACACATATTTATGATTGATATAAGCACATAACAGTATTTAGCTTTCTTTCCATATCGGCCTCATACGCAGGGTCGTATTGCAGTTCCTCCTCTTCCTCATGACAGTGAATTTGGGGGACTGTGTCATTTGCTCATGGAGCTCCTTTAACTGTGCTAATTATGCTGGCTGCCTTGTAGGAGGGACTCCCACTGAGATGCAGCTATTCAAGGGCTGTGAGGTATCTACTGCTTCAACGTCTATTTAGGCCCTCCCATATTTAATGCACTGAACAACAATTGCTCTTGGTTCCCATTCTGTCTGGGAACACAATATGGTGGTTTTGATATATATATCTTTTTTATCAAAGAAAAGAAAAGTCAAAATACCCCCATATGTGAGCATTATGTCCAAAACCCCTAATATTATAACCCCCTGAAATACATTTGATGAAATTGTGGTACTGACTTAAACTCCATTGAAGTCGTGTAGTTTATCTATGAACATCATATTTTGTATCAGGACAAAATGGGATGGTTGTTATTAAAACTGACACCACAACAAGCTGGTATTTCATACTTACAAAAGGAGCTTATCAATGACTTGGCCAAATGCTGTCATACTAATATTCTAAGTAATAAAGTGAAAGTACACTCTTATATTCACCATTCAGGTCTTTTGGGGGATTTCCAGGAGAAGGCATTATACAACTGTCACAGGCTGATGAATACTCTTTGTAAAACATTTGTAATTAATTCTACTGCTGTGTACACTGTTACACTAAATATTTACAGTACTTGTTCTCCTGTTTACACTACGACTCTACTTTGTACACTGCATACACTGATGAGAATCCAATAAGGCAAGTTGTACATCTTGACATTTCATAATGAACAGAACTAGTGAACATTAAATATTTACATAACTATTTAAAGGCTTATATGAGCTAGGAATCTTATTTTAATCATAGTTTAGTGTTCCTAATTGGCCTGTTTCAGTTGTAAACTTTAATTGACACACCCTCTTGCTGTTCTGTCCTCAAAGACTTGGTGATAATCATGCGCCAGGCTTGCATCAAGCATAGCTTTGGCCAAGAGGTGTAGGGGGGATGGGGTGTGTGTTAAGAATGAACAGCGTTGACCTAGAATTAGCTTTGATTGATCACATCCCATTACCTTCTTCTATAACCAACCCCCCCCTCAACTCACACACCTCATCTTGGTCATTTATCTGATAGGGCTAGAGAGCTCTGGGTACCAGCTGGGGTTAGAGCTACTGAGTGGGCCTGTGTCCCTGGAGGCTTACAGTAGGGTCTCAGTCCTCCTGACCAAGAGACAGAGCGAGAGAGAGCGAGAGAGGTAGAGAGAGAGAGGGAAGGGGGGGGGGGGGGGGGGCAGTGAGTGCACACAAACAAACACATAGTTCATAAGGTATAAGCATCAAAACTGGATGTGATTTGGCACTGGACCGAAAAAGACCATAACACAGATTTAGTGACCACAACTTTGGGGACAGAGACAAACCCAGCAACCCAATGAAGACACATCATGTCATGCCCACAAACAAGAGCCAAACGCAGAGCTACACTTCCTTACACCATTTCATTTCCCAAAAAAGAAAGAGTGAGTTTCTTTATCAAATCAGACACAACCATATATTAAAAAGTTATCAGACTAGAGGAATTATTTGGAAAAATGTCAAATAACCAGTGAAATATGATAATCCAGTTAAACATTACAACTGTACATATGATTAAAAATGTTATTGTATTTGTCTTAAAAGGTAATAGATAGTGTTTTGTGTAGTGTATAGTTGTAGCTTGGCACATCACAGTACTAGTTTTTCTTATTGTCTCAATTATTGTACTTTCATGGTAAGCCTTGTGTTGTGTGTAAGGTATTGTGTTCATGCCAATAAAGCAATTCAAAAAAAAAAAAGAAGAGAGACCTATGGTTGTGAAATGAGGCGAGGCAATAATCAGAAGCTTCCCACTGGACAGTATACAGTATACAAGCTCTCCGCCTTCCTCTTGTTCCCTTAGCTCACTCACCCATGCTCACTCGCTTTCCATGCAAAGAGCAGATTCTGTCATGAGTGTTCCAGTGCTTCCCATCCCCCACCACTTTCCCCAAGGGAGAGAGGGGGAGAGAGGGGGAGAGAGTGGATGCTGTCTTGACTCCATAAAGCAGAATGCACACCAAATGAATACATCATGATGCCAATTAAAGTAACAAAGGGTTTTGGTTATGAAAGATTGACACATTGTCAAGTAGTTAGGCTGAGCTGGCCAAAACACAGTTTACATCATTTAAATGATATATAAAATACAAAACAAATATACAGTATATGTAGGTTGTGCCTTTGTAGTGGTCAAGTTGAATTATACTGGTGTAAAGTTGGTGATCTGGTACTCTACTACCCTTTTTCACATTTCAGCATGAACCTGTTGTTTTTGTCTCATTGGCTTTATTCCTCTACTTGGATGTGCATCTTTTCTCTGTTGTTTGCTGTATTTGTGGAACCATGAACCACTGATTAGACGTATATCATTTAAATTACAAAGCAACATTAATCCGTTTTTGGCCACTTGTAGAATCCTAAAATAATCTGAACATCATCTGAAGCAAACATGTCACTTATTACACATCCACCAACCTAGATCAAATTGGGTGAAAGTTGTGTTTTTGGCCAAATGGCAAATGTAAGTTTAACAACCAACGTATGTCAAGTTCTGTATTCATGAATTACTGAGAAATATATAGGTTCCTTAAATAGTGAAATGCTCTGCTCACTTAGTAGTTGCTAACCTGTCAGGGTGTCAGGTAGTGTTGGTGTTGGTCTGTCAAAGAGTTTTTGCAGGATGCAGCTGCCTGTGTCTGCCAGATACAAGGTTGATGAGAGTGATGAGACTTGAGATAAAACAGTAAAGTTGCAGGACTTAAAACGATTAATGGCACAAGGCTGACATTATCTGCTGGTTATACTTAACAAACAACCTGTTTCCTTTTACAAATAGTCATGTGAACCAAAGCTCAACAAACAATACAGATTCATGATGGTTCATAAAGGCTGGTGTTCTCAGATCTCTGGGTCATTTTGCAAATGTCGGTCAAACCAGTTTGGATCAAACAACTGTTACATTAGAGAATAAGGACAGTGTGATCAATTCAAAATAAACTACATCGATTGTATAAAGGAACAAACAGTATAACAGTGTAGTTGCCTGATGATGGATGAAGGGACGTTATACAGCTCTACATTACAGAAAAGTTTCAATTAGGCTTTGGACACAGGCAACAATGGTTGCAACATGTTAGTAGAGAAAATGTATTGTTTGCTTTAGCTATTTCATTGGATTAGATTACAAAAGAAAACAATACTTAATTTGTTCTATGTCAAGATGTGTTTCCCCCATACTTTAAGCTGGATGAGAAAGGGAAAGAGAGGTCACTTGAGGATAAGCTAAAAAGGGAATAGAAAAGGAGATGAGAGTGCAGGAAGAGAGGAAAGTGTAAGACAGGTTAACATTGGAGAAATGAGAGGAAATGAGAAGGGACAGGAGGACAAGAGGAGAAGGGAGGACAGGAAAGGAGAGAAGAACATCAGAGTGAAAATGAGAGGAGGGACATTGACGTCTGAGATGCTATCAGGTCTGGTTGCTGATATGACAGCCTCAGTCCCCATTGACAGAGCAATCAGCCTGCCATCTCCCATAGCCTGCTATTCTCTTGCGTGGCACAGCACAGCATAGGGCCCTATTGTCTATCAGGGCTTTGTTCTAAATAACATCTGCATTCGTCAGCATAGGTTTTGTTCTCTGCTGGGATTTTCCTGCCCCTGGCTGTGCAATTTGAAATGCCCTTGGCGAAACATGGCATCAGGAAAATGTTTTGGAATGAGAAGTAGGTTGTAATAACTAGTACAAGGGATGTTGTATATCTATGGTTATGTATAATAAAGCCAAACACTGCAGTGCAGGGGAAATGTCCTTTTTACAGATACATTCAATAATTAGTGAATAGAGCCTTAAGCAGCAGTATTTTTTATTATAAGCTTTGTTTGAGCAATAAATGTTGGACTGGTTATATCATAAAAACAATACTTGTGTGTATTGTGTTTTTTTATGTTTTTTTAAGGTTGCCAGTTCAAACCATACTGAGAAAGCAGTGTTTGTGCATGCATGAACATTTATTTAAAAATATAACACAATATTGCCCCCAGTAATAAAAAAGAAAAATGCCGAAAAGTATATTATTACAACATTAGTGACCAGTAATACTGTACTCAGTCACAACAGAATCTAACAACAGCTCCAGTACAAGAACATCTGGCTTCCTGTTACATAAGCCCCCCAGCATGCTGTGCAAGAGTAGCCTGAATGGGATCAACACAATTCAGGAGAACTTCAAATACAGCTGGATAGTAGTTTGTTACCGCTAAAAAATGAAAAAAAGGAGATCAGGGGAAAACGTAAACGGTTTCCTCCATAAACTAGGGAAAAGAGAGTAAAACTGTGAGAGCAGAAAACATATAGAGAATTGCCCACTTTATCACTTTTATTGCCCATTGTCACCATCCACCCAGAGTATAGTTGAGAGGAAGATATAGAGCATCTGACCCACTGAGAGAGGCTGAGTGCTTCAGGGAACACGTGTTGCCTGCTAAAGAGTACCTGTACAATACTGTACACTTTCTGAGAAAGTGAAAACAGAAACGTTTCTGTTACACATTCAAACTGTAATGGGAAGGCTGGCACAGGTGCTCTGTCAGTGTAGATACTGTTGTATAGCTAGTGAGGTGTGGCGCGTTTATTCTCCCCTGTGACATTCCCTCTGGGTTTGTTTTATGATCGTTGAACCCTGAAAGGTCAGAGAAAAAGACAACTCTCTACTCTGCACAGCAGAGGTCTCAGAACACATGGCCTGAAGGACCATCCAGGGTTTCATTCAGACGAGACTCACCAGATTAATCAGTCCCAAACCTGTGACCAAGCTTCGTCAGGCCTACTGTACACAATTGGAGCCCCCCCAATATATACAGTATGTTCTATATAGTGAGACAGTTA
This sequence comes from Labrus bergylta, assembly GCF_963930695.1. Classification (NCBI taxonomy): domain Eukaryota; kingdom Metazoa; phylum Chordata; class Actinopteri; order Labriformes; family Labridae; genus Labrus; species Labrus bergylta. The sequence goes on along the minus strand of NC_089202.1, from coordinate 1,461,938 downwards.
TTTTATACATAATATTTCATTGTGGAAGTCTATGTACCATTATAGTGCAGAAAGAAGTGAAAGGCACTATAAAAACTGAAGGGATGTAGAGTGAGGCTGCTGAAAGGCCAGGTACTAGAGGTAGAACATGCACCAGGTCATCTTGAGCTTATTGCTCTCAAAGAGTGAGAACCCTCATGCTGTTAGTTGGACTATTAATAGTGGAGACATTTAGCTTTCTGCAGTGGCCAGCAAGCAGCCAGGCATCTAAACAGGCAACAAGGCCTGAGGTCATTTGGGCTACCAGGAGAGCCAGGCAGCAGAGCAGAGAATGCAAAGATGCAAAAATGTTGTAGCCTGTCCACTTAACCAGCGAATAATAAACAGGCATTATGCTACTCAAATACAGCCAAGTGACAGCACGGTACTTTGTGCAGAAACAAATTTTACGAGTTTACAAATTGCACTATTAGAGGATTGTAAAGCTTGTTGAGGAATGTTATATGAAAAAAATACTTGTTGTAATAATACGAGATCATTATGTGATATACTGAAAATCAACAAAGTGAAGACATTTTGGGGATAGAACATGTTCACAAGAGTTACAGCAGGGCATTGACATCTTGCACGTGTGTATGCATTTAGACATTGGAGCCTTTAGATAGCTACACAAAACAAATGGACACAAAGCACAGGCAAACAGTAAGAGCATGGCTCTTCTCAAAATTAAAAAAATCAACTTACCATCTCTAAAGCTCACAAATTGGTATATAGTATATATTTGTAGACAGATGGAACAGAATTTGACTAACTTCTCCTGCTGCTTCAAGTCTTTATGCTGAGCTAATCTACCTCTCCTTACTGTACCTCTCATAACAACTATTTTTCATGCTTTTAATACAGCCACTTGGATGTATATGTTTTGTGTGTGCACACTTACACAACGTTCCTAACGGATAAATAAAGTACTTGAAGAAGCTATATCTTCATATGTTTTGGAAAGTGAAGATTAAGTGGTTTATTCTCTAATCTAACAACAAATGAGTCCTCTTTTCCAAACTAACTAATCAAACAGTTTTTCTTCTCATCTTGCTCCATCCTTCCATCAATATTGTCTCTTTTCCAACTTGTTTAAATTAAATTGCCTTAAGGGGAATAAAAGTTTTCTAGAAAAGTTTGGCAATTCATTTATATTTAAACAGGTAAAACAGAAATGTAGCTTTCAGCAATTCCACATCTTGCATGTCTCTGAGTAAGCTAATAGCTAACACTGACAGAACAGCTAACACATATTTATAAGCACATTTACACATCATGGAAATGTTCCTGGTTATAAAACACAAGTTTCTAAATCTTTTCAACAAGGACAAAACTGCACTTATTTAGACTCACTCTTGAATGACAGTTTATTTGTTTGATATGAGGAACCTTAGTAAATCCTTTTTGGTAAACTAAGAACCACATGAAATCATTTCCATGTGTAAAATTATTTTTAAAGTGAGATAACAAAGAAAAGACCTGTGTTATCATTTTTTCTTGACCCTGAAGTGGGAGTGTGAACGGGATATAATGTAGTCATTTTTCTTGGATTAAACTTCTATTAATGTTGGTATGTTGTAAGAACAACAGAAAGGAATTTTAAAATAAACCAAATGTCATTGCAGTCAGCAATAAACTGACTTGTGAATACACTTCAACCCCCAACAGAAGCTTAGCTTTATGAGCTGGTGTAGTTACTATCCCTCTGTGTGTTTGTGTGTCTGGCCATATTTTGCTCAATCAAGACTCAGCTGGTTGGAGCAGGTGCATGCTGGTGACTAAAACATGTGCATGCTGCCTAGCCGGTCCTTCTGATACGCCTTTGTGTGGCCCAAAACCCAATTCATTCAGTGCTTTCTATAAACAAATGTGCCCACCCTTTATTCCTTCAGCAAATGCACGCATGAGAGATACTACACTGTCAATGAAACACCCACACACCCACACACTCAGCAGAGGCCTCACAAACAGACACTAGAATATATGATGTAATGATTGGTGCAGTGATTCTGTTGTAAAACTTCATATTTGCTTATGAAACCTCTGTTTTAGCTAAATCATTTTCATCATAAAAATCACATCATTTTTATCCTGTTTATATTCCAATTTGTATTTCTCTTTTGATTCATAATTTTTCTATACTAGTCACTATGAATTGGATATTGGTGTTAGAGGTCTGGCTGGGATCAAAGATTAGGTGCTTAGTAGCTTTACAGTGTATTCATGTACAGTAGATGCTGCATAGGTAGATTACAGAGGGAGAATAAAGAGCAGCCGTTATTATAACGTCACAAATGCAGCCCTGGCCCTTATATAATCCCACTGTTTGAACACTACACACAGCAGTACCATGTAACCTACACTAGGACATACTGTACAGCATATAGACCACTGCTCACACTGCCTAGGGCTGAAGGTGGCTTTGTGTGAGCTTTCAAAGCATTATTCTGTAGATTCAGTATCTGAATTCATGTTTTTGTATTGTTTTTTGTATTCTTGTGTATACTACACTATCTACTGCAAAAAATAATAGCAAAGAGGCCTGCTCTTCATCTCTGTCATCTGACACTGATCAAGAGAGAGACACAGACAGCTGATGTTGTGATCCGGGGATCGTGCTCCTCGACCGAAGTCTGATGGAGGATCTCCCACTAATCCCTTAATATCACTCGTCTCACTGAGATACTACCGCCATTGCCATGGTGATGCTGAGATGTGGCCTGGATGTGTAGTAGTGGAATTGGGAGGGACGGGGGGTGGGGGGGGTGGGGGGGGCGCTGTTGCTGCACAGAATCACAACAATCCTCATTGTAAAACATAAATACAATCATTTGAAGAAGTCTTTCAAGGCAGGAAATGCAAGCATTGAAAGTGGCCAGGCATCAAGCCATGTGGGGGAGGAGAGGAGGGGGTTAGCTGGGTTTGCTGTGTTTGCTGTAGACTGCGAATAAAAGCTGGTCGCCTTATCCTCAAGTGGGTGGCTGCTTGGACGGTTGGTTGGCTTTAAATCTTTGTGGAGAGGCGGTTAATGCAAGGGAATCCTTTGATTCTGGATTTTGTAGCAGCCAAAGTCAAACAGATGATTCAAGTCATTGGACAGATGTTGAGATCAAGTTCCAGTTAATCTAGTTAAAACGTATTGTGGCTACATCTGTTAATTTTGTTTATCTTGCAAATATTCAAAGCAATTTTTGGTCTGTCTTATGTAGTCCTTGTAGTATATGATATCTTAATTGGGTGTCAGATAATTCCAAGGTGTGTAACATCATATGGCATCTACAGTAATATTCTAGCAAAGTGATGGGTGTAACCTGATATCAGGTTTCTCTGGTGCTTGTCTGCCTGTGTACACTGTGCTGTATGCACTTTAGTTAAGCAAACTAATTCTGACATGCTATGGTGCTGAATTGGGACAGGAAGGAGTAGAGCGAGCCAACAATAAGCAAGGTATCTATTACCTCTCTATTGTTAGCCATGGCCAGTCTATTAATATTTTCCAGAGTAAGACACAAGCAGCTGACTGCCGTTTCAGCACAGCCCACCCACTGCTACCAGCCAGCAACAACAACATGATGGAGAGGTTTTTGTGTGTGTTTGAGGATGGTACTATTGGGATTTCAGTTGAGGGCAAGGTCACATAGAGGCAGAGAATTGGAGTGATCATCACTAACAGCATCATTTGTATCTATTGTTTTTAAAAACTGTTGCATCCAAGCAAGATTATTTCTCATCATAACCTGAGGTGTTCCAGTTAGCAGAGAATCAGTCCCGAAAGAAAACAGGAGGATATGTTAAAACTAAACTTTAGCAAATAATAGCAAGACTGCACAGCATTGGTGCTTTAGGGGTGCTTTAGGAGTGCTTGGATGCCTCACCCTGTATAATATAGGGTTAGAGGAGGATATGGAGATGCATTCAACCATCTCTCTGTCTGGCTATGGGAGCTAGAGATTGGGCAAACGCAAAGAGCAGTGACCTATCTCTGGTGGGGTTAGGGCTGAGTTTCAAAACTATTCCCAGTGGAGCTGTTGAGATGTGTGTGGGAGGAGTTGTGACGTAAGCATGGGACAATGTCAGCTGCCAAGGAAGTGCTGATCACAGCCAGAATAAAATGTATCTGTGTCAGGATGAATAAAGGGGGCTGTCAGAAGAAGCAACCAAGCATTCACATACAAAGTGAGACATGTTCACCATTACTGCAGCAAACAAGCACATATGTGTATGAACACAAACATGGTGTATCACTACCTCTGACTAAATGTTGCTCATGTTGTTGATACAGTTCCACTTTACAACAAACTAACTGTGTGATGATGTTTCCTGTAAGTCTCACATGGAAATACACTTGTGAATGTGTGGGCTGCTGGGTGATTAGCTGACTCTTTGCCACTTGGAAATCTCTCAGGAGTGGAGATATGGAGCAGCTTAATTGAATCCTGGCAGGTAATCTAAGGAAACAGATGGATTTTAGTTATATTTGGCATGAGATTAGCCACTTCCCCGTTGCTCAGAAATTCTGCTGTTGCCAACTCTTGTTTGACAATCTGAATATTAGTCCTTGGTCAGGAGGTCTGAGTTGTGTGCTGTTAGATTGCCTATTCTGATGAGTGTACCCCATGGATTCAATCCTATCTATGCTTTCTAAGGCCCAGCTGTGGTAGCTGGCCAACCCCATCACACCAAGGCGCTTGCCCTCTCATCGTCCCTCCTGCCCTGCCTATCGCACTGTGCCAGCGCCCTGTGCCAAAGGAAGTTATCAGTGCTCTATCCCCTGTCCCTAATCCTCTCTGAGGTGGAGAGAAAGTGTTAAGTAGCACGTCTTCTGGCATTTATTGGGGAGGTAGAATGAACAGGTGCCTCAAGACCTAATCATCTGTCTTCAAATGAGCTCCTATTTTTAGCACACTTTTTCTTTCTTGGAGTTCTGCAGATAGCGTACAGTAGAGGTGATACAATGGAATATATCTGTTTAATATAATCACACTTTGTCAGACACCATACATGTAGATTTTCCGTATGTGGCTGTGTGGGATACAGTGACACAATCTTAAGTGACATAGGAGGTTATGTAAATAATTGGGTTTTCTTCTTTGGTTTTACTTTATTTTGGTTTTGTCCCGGACACTACAAATATTTCAAAAGCTCCAAACTCAATCTTGGAAGGCACATGTTCATTGACATTTTGAGTGAAATATATAGCTATACTGTAAGTAGCACATTACACAAAATAAATATGTTGTTGAGGCATGATACAGAATGAACGTACTTAAATTTATAATAACTCAATGTCATCCAAAGAACACTAATCTGCTTCTAACAAGTAAAAGTTGTGACATGCTGATTTCACTACATGTAGATGTTACTCCCTATACAAATATTATGTTTCACTAAAACCCCTAAAAATTAGCCCTCCTCTCCTCATCCATTTGTTCCATTAAAATGTTTTCAAAACAGCCTATTGTCATAGCTATGCTGTACCTGTTGTATATATGACTCTATAGTCTGGTTCCTGGAAATTTTGATATGACATGCGGCTTTCTGCTGAATATTGAACTTTTAGGCAATTTCTTTTAGTAAATGCAACATGCAACAAGCAACATTTATTTTCACCTAACAAAGGGTTTTCAAAAGAGCCAGAAAAGTGGGTGTGGCAGTTTCTCTACCAAGGAGTGGTTTTGGTGCAAATTAAATGATTGCAATAGATTGCTATATTTAAGGCACATGGAAGGTACTGGAACTGGCCTGGCACCATTCGAGTTCCAGCACCATGCAAATATGCCCACAAGCTGGCTTTCCTGGCAGGCCAGTTCCTTCACAAAGAGCCAGCGATCCAGCTTTCAGACAAGCTCTTCTTCCTGTAAAACAAATCAAAAAATTTCAACCAATAAGGTTCCAGGCACCCGAAGTTTCAGCAGCTCTCACAGATTTTCCTACAGGAGTTGAATTTAAATCTTTTTTTATGTGTAACTAGACACCTTTAGAAACACATTGGTGTTGAAATTGGTTGGTAAGGAATTTATTCCCAGATTTTCACAATATTCCCTTACTAATACATAGAATTAGTTAGAACAATTTCATCAAGAAACCCACATGAAGGTTTACTTAAAGTGTGTTCTTATATCATGACCAAACGGCAGGAGACATTCAAAAGTTATTGATGGAGCGTTGGTAGCCAAGTGGTTAGTAAGCACGGCACATGTTCAGAAGCTGTGATCCTCCAGGCCGGTCCGACCTGTGGCTCCTTTCCTTCATGTTGTTCCCCACTCTCTCTCTCCCCAGTGTTTATTTAAAACATCACTGTACTATATGCACTAACTGGATTAAACCAGATACAATTTGTAAGTTTTGTATCATCTTTTTTTACAGCCAAGGAAATAATATAATTGTGCATTACTACAGCCTCCAGTGAAGAATGTCACTGTCAGTCAGTGATCAGTTCAGACAGACATTAACCTCATCTTCCTGCAGTACTGATGCTGTGATGATGTTAATGATGTGTGTAGATTACTCTCTTATGATCCATACATCACTCGGCCTTTAGTGGACTCAAAGGGCCTGCAGGGCCATAAGCTGCTTAGCCATAAGATCCTCTATCACAGATATTCTTCTAAAATGTTGGTTCCTTGATAAGGCTACATCTAACAATCTGTTCAAACCATCAGGCATTCTGGGATTCTAATGTGTTCTGAAAATTATGTTGCCAGAATAATTCTTTGTCAACAAGCCTTTGCCAAATATTTAAAGTTTTGAAACTGTTTATCTTCATTTTTTATTATTTTTATGCAGCAAAATTAGTTTAAAGCTGTCAATAAAGCAGCCATTCATGAAACTCTTCAAAACTCAACTAGCTGAATGCAAATATAAAGATGACTGTTGAATGTAAAAAGTTGTATCGCTCATTGAGCACCTTGGATTCTAAAGTAAATTGATATCCTCCATCTTTGTTTCGCCAAACTACTTACCTCTGCTGACATCACCACAACACAACTCAGTATTACCTAGTACCTGTGTTGTCACCATGCTTGTGAACATTTTCAAATGTATTTCACATACCGTAAAAAATATATAAAGAAAGGTTGAGGCTTGTTTTCTGATACAGTATTGCCACATAAAATATAATAATATTATGCTGTACCATGTCACCTAATCTGCACTCTGTACACGCTGTTGAGTCAGTTTGGCTCGTACTCTGCACCACTGTGAGACACATACAGATCTACATTTATACACAGAGCATGCCTATACATTCAGTTTGTGATATTCAGCATTCAAGTTCCAAGACATATTCAGATCTGATATCTTTTGTTAATTGTGATCAGTAAAAAGTCACACTTTGCTGCAGGACAGTGCTGCTACTTTGCATCTGTCCATGTCCCTACTGTTCATTGCTTTTCCACCAACATCCAGTTGGATCTTAAGAAGGAAACAGAATGGTCCTAACGAGCAGTTGTAGAGACAGGATTAGAGAAAGTGAAAGAGACCTCAGAGTGACTGGCTGGTCTTGCCTGCCACACTTTTGGGCAGTGGAGGTGTTGTGCTTCAATAATTAAGGAGGCATGTGTAGAAGGAGGCATGTGTAGAAGGGAAAACTGTGTACATCTGTTTTTAGATTGTTGTTGTACAGTTATAGGCAGCCAACATATGAAAATATTTTTCATGTTCATTTCAACGTTAATCCACTATAGATTTAACAGGTTGTTAAAAGTAAGTCTTCCATTGCTACTCACTGCATCATTTACTAACGCAGGCACCAAAATGCATTTTTCTGAGCCAGAAAAATTGAATTACTCTTTCGCATTAATGTCCATTCTTGCCAATGAATGGGTGACAATGTCCTTTTGAAGCTTTGTTTTATTTATCATGGGATTTGGTAACAGTAAAAAAAGACACATCATTCAGACCCAAGTTACTTTAAAGAGTTAAGTATGACTAACAAGATAAAATATAGTATCATAACTAATGAATTCAATTTGCTTAATAGCTAGATGAGGGGAACAGCTGCTAAATTAGCATGTCAGAGGGTCTTAAGGGGGTTCAGCCCGGCGCTTTAAGCCATACAGTATCATTTGTTAAATCTTCAATGATTGTTTGGACACTTTGATGTAGCCAAAAAGCTTTAAACGCTAAATTTAGAGTATGAAATTGTTATGAGGAACATGTTGGCCAAGGGTCCCATCCGCAGGTTGTGTCCACTTAATGATATAGGTTTAATATTCACACGTGCAGCTCTGATTTGATTTTCTCTATTGAATCCTGTAGGAAATAGCTATAGCCACTCAATGCTATAATACCCGCATATATCCGTATGCTTGGTCCTGAGCAGCAAACATGCAGTTAGTTAAAAGAGTTGAAAGATGCTAAAATGTGATGGGATGTGCAGATATTTTTAGCATATAGTGACTTTCATTTTAAACTTCTGGAATTTTTAAGTTGATTTGACGATCAGTGCCAAAATGATTTGTCTGCATTATCACAGTATAATATTGTCTCTGCCATGCCTTTGGCATCTATAATACTAAGACAGGAGTTTCTGTTTCTGCTGCCCATTAGAAATTGTCAGTTGCACATTAGCTGTTCCTAGAGCTGCGGTGGTGTATGTGACATGTTGCCAACCTTGTTGTTGTTGTGGGGAATATGATGATTCAGGGCTTGTTACAGCTGTCACATCAATGTAAAAGTCTAAACATAACTGTGCCAAGGGAGGTACAGTTTACGGTGTGATGACAAAGTTTAGAGGGAGGTACGTTGTAAAGCACTATATAAGACTCCTCTCTGCTTCTCCTCTTATTAGTAGGGCTATCTTTAGATGGCTCAGAATAATTTAATCTCTGGGAATCACTAAAATGTTCAGGATTGTAGCCTGCTGTGTTGTTGTCCTGCTGCCTGTACAGAATAATTGGCACCGATCCACATGATATGAATGGTAGAATAGGACAGGAGAGCTGCTGACTTGTTTGCTTTCAAAAGAGAGATGTGTCTTGAGATCCCAACATGAAAGTTTTGGTTTGCTTTTCCATGGGCGACACAGAGTTACATTGATTTCTTAAGGGGCTATGAATGCATAGATTTTCAATTTTGCCTTGTTTCAAGCAGTGTTGATAAGGTCAGGAACATTTACAATTATTTCATGTCTCTCATTCCATGCTCAATATGTTGGTATTCGTCTTAATCTGCAGTACCATGGTGTGTACAGTTCCTAGACAGGATCCTCTTGCATAAATTGAACTTTTATACCAAGATATTATCTGGTGGCAGGTAGCTCTGAGAAGTTTTCATTACATGTGGACTTCACTCAACCTGTCCTGTCTTTTAGGGCCCATACAGCTGATGATCTTTTTTATTTCATATATTTGTAGATGACTAGAATGTTAATCAGACTTTTGGCAAAATAAAAGGCTTCACCGAAATTCTTTTTGACCTCAACCCTTTTATTAGAACAGTTCAGTCTATCACCTCTGTCTCATTTTCTTTCTCACCTGTAATCAAATGACATTATTTAGCAGCACAGCAATTTAATCAAAATTGCATGAATACACTTTACAAATGCTGTATAGAACTATAGCTTTGAAGTTTATGTAGCACATCTGTCCACTAGAGAGCAGTGTAGTATCAGTCATTGTCAGGCCTGGCTGCTTCTCTATGCAGAGCCAGTGAAGCAGAGAAGGTGGAAACCCAAATATAGAAGAAAATAACAACAGAGGCTAAAAATAACAGCAGCACGTGCTTACTTGTGGCTTAAAACTGCAAATTTTGACACAAAGAATACGCATAGATACATTGAAATATACACTGAACAACATCTTTCCTAACTCTGAAGGACTGTTTCCCTCTTTTCTATATGTCCGCGTAGGTTTAGAGATAGATAACAGAGACTGTATCTGCCCTAAAGGCTTCCTGAGCAGCCAGGATACTGAATACCTCACTTGTGACATTTTACACTCACTCATCATATTGCCCCATGTCAAAGAATACACTGTGCGCTCATACTCTCACACTAACATATGCACACATTTGAGTACAGTACACACACACACACACACACACACACACACACACGTGTGCTCAGACGTATACTCACACACACTCTTCGTCCGGCAGCCGTCCAGGCAGGCAGGCAGCAGGCTGGATCAGATAAATATGAGACTTGTAATGCGACCACAGAGACGAGGCTGATGGGATCAATAAAGAACGGCGCTGCAGGTCATTGGGAGAACACAGCGAGAGGATAAATATGGACTGGCTCATCGGAAAACAGAGCGGCGAGACTGATGGGTACACAACACTATATCTTCTCTAGTGTGTTCTTTCACCCATCTGACACAGATCAGACAGACAGATTTGTGACTCTGGTGTGCTCTATCTGTAGCAAGAGTTGACTGGTGAGAGTCTTCAGTGCTTGAGTTTCTGATGTTTTGACATCAGAACTGTTTGGTCTCAGTGTTTGTTGAATGGCGTCCACTTAGTGGCACCAATCACGTGTAAAACTACTTTAAAGCAGATCACTTTTGAGCAACGTTTGAGCACGTTTGAGCAACAATTTAGTTCCACAGGGTAGTTTTTCAATCTGCTTTCGTCCTGCTATCAGTGAAAATTGTATGCATTTAAATGTGGGTGTATTTAAGCTTTTGGAATGTTACTCCATTATCCCTTGGAAATTAATATTTAAACTTTTTTTCTAAAAAAAACCCTTTTTATTTGATTAAATAATGAATACATCAACTAATAATTACATCATTATTTGATGCAGCATTTAGACAAAACCTGAATCCAGATTATGTTGGGTATTAATGTAATGTCAAATTCCTAAAGATGTGTTGAAGATATTAAAAGGTTATTGATCATAGTCAAAAGTTTTATAAAAGAAAACAGTCAACGTGTTCCATTTCACACAGCTTTTTAAAGCTTGTGATGTACTTTGTATAAAAGATGATGAGTTGTGTGAAGTGTTTTCTTGTGTTATATTGTCAGCTGCCAATGGTCTCTAGTCTGCTTATAGTGACATCTGCTCCTAAACCAGGAGCTGGTATCCACATGGTATACAGTCGCTACACTGTTATGTCATGCTTGCTAAGTACGCATATGTGTGTGTGTGTGTGTGTGTGTGTGTGTGTGTGTGTGTGTGTGTGTGTGTGTGTGTGTGTGTGTGTGTGTGTGTGTGTGTGTGTGTGTGTGTGTGTGTGTGTGTGTTCTTTTGCCTATTTGATATTCTAAAGATAGGTGTCGCTGCATCAAACATTCATAACAAATTGTATTTCCTGTCTCTTTTTCCCTGAGTAGTTTTTTTTCATTGTTATAGAGTAGTTCAACTCCTCAATACTTTTGGTTTATTTGTGCATAGTGGATGATATACGTAGTTCTGCTATTAATGCTGCTATGCTATGCCAATGCAATAGAAATGTGTTTGTACTGGTCCCAGTTGAAATATCATGGAACAAGGTCCAACAACAACAGACTCTGTTTTCAAAGAACCAACCAACTTCCTCTGTTGACAGTTGTTCCAGTGAATCTGTAAACATTGAGATTTGTGTATTTTGTGAAGATGATACTGTTCAATTAAAAGTCCAAAAGTTCGAAAATATTTTTTTTGTGATTGAGGTTAACTGACCGTATGAGCCTAGTTCATACCAAGACCTTAACAAATCTTCCATGGGCTTTACTGTAGCTAGCAATTAAGCTTCACCAGTAATGGTCATGCTTTAAGTAAAATGGAATCCAAACAAGCATGTGTTGCTCGGCTTAGCTGAACTTCTCACAGAATCAGCTTCTGCTTCCACCCTGTCCTTCTGCTGCTCAATGTGGAATTCATGGCTACTCAAAAGTCACTCAGCTTGACTATTCTACTTGCTGTTGTGCTCATGCGTATATTTTAAGGAACTGATGGCATGGTGATGGTGGACCATATCATTTACGAGTTTATTTAAGAAAAACAATTAGTGCTGATTGAACAGGGCTGGGAATCTTTGGGTGTCTCACGATTCGATTTTGATTCTTGGGGGTTTCGATTCAGAATTGATTTTCGATTCAAAATGATTCTGGATTCATTGATCCATGGATTCAAAGTCTCTTTATGAATTAGTATATACTTCAGGATCTACTCCAGTCATCTGTGAGACTGGCTGAATTTCTTGTTTTCCCTGTTTGGCATTCTACTAAGTTAAAGAGCTAGCCTTAGCACGCAGTATTTTTTCCCGCCTCTAGTGCTAAATAAGAAACTTGTAGTAATGGAATGGCACTTTTTTCTCAACTGTTGTTTAGAAAGTAAAAAAAGTGACATTTGTTTGTTTATGTACATATAGTATGAGAGAGGGTGTTACTCACATGAAGCAACCATTTTTAAGTTGAACTTGATGCAAATCACTGACTTACTTTAAATCATCTATAAGTCATTTTATTTTTTTCATGTCATGTATTTTATTTGTGTTGTCATCACTGCATTGTCATTTCAATCAAGCATCAGCTATAATATTCAGAATATTATGCATTTTATATTTTTCTCATACACATCCTTAGTGATATATGTTCTGTCAGTTTTTTGTGTCTTTTAGATTGTGTTCATCCTTTCTTTGTGTTTCGTATGCACTGAGCCATGCACACCTTTTTATTTTTTTTATGTTTTAGGATCAAAGAAGAACCAAAGCCTCAGCCTGCACAGTAAGTAAACTGCATTACCCAGAGTGCTCTAGGCTTTGACACTTCTTCCTGTCAGCTGATGCTGTGTGCTTCATGTGGCTTCCTCCTCGTTGTCTGGGAGGAAAATGAAAAAAAAGGCATTAATGTCATGGAAAGCTGCTGTGTTCACGATATGCCTTGAATGAGAAGCATTGGCAGATTTTTTTTATTTCTGTGCTGGACACTAGAGGTTTACTTCCATGACATCAATGCCAATGGCTTCTCCTTTCTACCGGCTTTGTTATAGATAGGCCCCCAGACCCTTTCCCCTCGTCCTTGTCCTCATACTTGCTGCCCATTCTCATCCAGTGTGTCATCTGCACTCTGATCGGCTTGTGCAGCCTTGTTATTCAATGCAGATGTGAACTAGATGCATTTTCCCTGCTTTTCTTTACTGTAGCTGCATTTTGACAAAATCCAACTGTAGGCCCAACCAATCCTATAATCCTATAACCTAAACCCTACTGCACCACCAGGCTAGAATAATGACACCTCTGTTCCCCTTAACTGAGCATTTGATGCAGCTCTCATTTCCATTGGCTGTAGAGCTATCCTGCTTTTTTTCAGTCTGTCTGTATCATCTTTATTTCTTCTATCTTTCTCTCTGTATTTCTGATGCTGTGTCTGGTTTGTCCCTCTAATCGCTGCTCTGCCCATGTCCGGCCTACTTCCCTCTCTGTGCGAGTTATAGTAGATGTTCTTGCTATTATTCCGTTCTCAGGACCTTACTCTTAAGAAACACATTCAGCAAATATTGTTTTCTCCCATGATGAGTCATTTGGTGTTCCAGTCACATTTTGCTTATTCGAACAGGTGGTTTAGTGGGATCAGTGAGCTGGTAAATAACGTCCTTCAACCACAGCAAAAGTCCCAAAATGACAAGCAGCCAGAGCCAGACGCGTAAGTAATAGGACAGACCCATCTTGGTCTTCTCACAGCAGGTCCAAACATACAGTGGTGACCCCAGCAGCTGGACGCACAGTATGTTTGACCCTTGTGCTTATCAAACATTTTTTCTATGTGTGTATGACGAACAAGTGATAATGTGGGAGTGGTGTGCCACAATAGATTTTACTTTGATAAAGGACATGTCTCTGATGCTTTGTTAGATGTTACCAAAACCAATAACAAACGGCAGACAGCCATAATAAGAATGATGCTTCAATGGGATTCACAGTTGTGAGCAATGTTATTTAAGAAAAAAAATAGTAAATGGTCCTGGACTTCTAAAGCGACCACTCTGACCACTCAAAGCACTTAAACAGTACATGTCCTCCCATTCACCTGTTTACAGCACAGTCACACACTAGTGGATGAGGAATCTTCATAAGGTACACCTCTGCCCAACATGTGACTGCAGGAGCTGGGGATCAAAATCCCAGAACTTTTGGTTGAGACACAAAATACTCTGAATTATTTGGACTTAAGTAGAGTTTGTTAAATATTGTTATAGACCACATTGAGCCATTCTACCTTATTCTTGGCATTATTTGATCTGATTGAAACAAGCACACAATTATAGCTTTTTGGTCAATGTTTAATAAGGTAATGTATTGAATAGAACATTTTTTTTTAAATTTTTTAATTTTAAGTCTTCAAAGGTGGCATGGAGTAATAGGGAGCTACCTGTCTCCTCCCCTAGTCTTACAACCTAAACTGAACTTGTCGTATATGATCTTGTTAGATTATGTACTTGGAATTTTTCTTTGATGTATTTGAATCTAATATGGAACTTATTTAAACCTAGACCAACATGTTGTGGTTATAAGGTAAATCCTCATGATACATACTATGGTTAACTTAAACTGCATTCCTAACCTGATCAGATTTAGGGAATGTTAAGGGCTTCAGATTTACCTCAACTGTACAGCTCATTTTTTACAAGTATTATTTTTCCTTTGGAGAAGCTTTATGAGTGGAATAGATTCTCAGTTAAAGGACTATGTTTTGAAAACTTTAAAAGTAATGCAACACTATTTCAATACAATGATGCCATGCAGTCACAGAAGCACAGGAGCACAAAGTACATGAGTTCAGTTAGTTATACAGAAAACTACTCTCTTGCCTAATGTATGGTGTTGGTATAACCCAGATTTATTTTTTTATTGCTGCTCATTGTCACAACATGGCTGGCAATTAGGCCATCAGGAATGGTTCATTCATGTGTGAGAGTCAAATGACGCTTCAAACACCTCAATGAGAGAGATGAAAACAGAAAGTAAACATTGCAAAGGATAACTTGTGAACAGATTTAACCTTGAATGTATACCGCTGGGTAGGACTGTGAGGGTCCTACTCAATTTTTGTTTTAAGGCTACAGGCACCTACACATATCTTTGTATAAACTACCCAGTAAGTGTGTTATCATAACTGAAGTTAATATGTGCAAAGCTCATTTTGACAACATCAGAGCATACAAAGCCTTGTGTCCCCCCCTGGTGGGTCCGGCACACCAGGTTGGGAATCAGGGATGTAGACCATAATCATCTGGCTGGCCCAATAAGTGTGTGTCCTGCCCCTTTTATAAATCACAAATGTCAGGCTATTCACTTTGAAACGGTAAATGCCACGCTGCTCTGGTAAATCTCAAATCTTAGGCCCTGCTATCTAACATAGTACAGACCACTCCTATCCCATAGAGAACAATCATCACGCTCCACCCTGTGACTTTGTATAAGCCACACCCCTTCAAAACAAAAACCTCAGGCCAACCCAGTCACATATAAAAAAAGCCCAGAAGCACAACAAGGGATTTATTAGATCAGATGAATTGGAAGAGGGCTGCTAGTTTCCCTTTAATGGGTGATATGAATACACAGACATATAACCCAGTTAATTACTGCCATTGTTGTGCCTTAATTGCCATCTTACCATATTAAGGATGATGGAGGAGTAAAAATTCAGTTAAGACGATTTGCAGGAGTAAAATGGAGAAGCTTGTTTGGAGCTTGTAGTTCACCCTTACTGTTGATATGTTTTAGTCTGTCATATGTCCAAGAGAGGGTCTCATGTTACTGGCTCTATGTAGCTGCTCTAGTGCGTCCCAGAGGTAAGAGAGCTCTGATACGGCAGCATGAGATGGGACAATAACCAGCGTATGATTACTCGTCAGCAGTGTCACCTACATTTGACCGAAAAAGTAATCCCTCTGGAATGGACATCGTACGCCATGTGCCTGCTGCCACTTTGAATCTTATTCTCTTCCACCTTTATAGTTTTTTGTTCCCTTATGCTTTTTTTGGTAGCTGGATTTTTTTTAATTTAAATCTTCTGAAAACATGTCTCTCTCTCCTTTATACAAATATCTCTGTCTGCTTTAAGCCTTCAGTTGTTCCTCTTTAACACATTTAATACAGACAACAGTCCAATTATTAAACTCTGGCTTTTTTTTACACGTGATTTAAACCTCTGTGAAACTGCCCAAGAGGTTAATGTGTGTTAGAAGAAATGGCACAGAGGAAGGGAGAGGTAATCACGGGTTATCTCGAATAGCTCCATTCACAGTGGAACCATGTAGTGTCTAAACACTGAGCACATGTGTTTGAAAACATCTGAGTGTGATAGCAGATGAAGGGAATATAATACGTGATTGTTGTTGTCTTTTTTCCTTGATCCTTGGAGTGAGTGGCTTTACCTCTTAAATCACAGTCTTCATCAATCGTTTATTATCAGGCCCTCAATCAGTAAAAGAGATTCGGGGGGATCTGTTAAACAAGGCTAAATTCTAATCTCTGCTTGGTAAACACACAAAGGCTGTGACACAATTAGCCCTTTAATCCCCTAGAGGGTACAACCAGAGACATGCCACTGGCACTCTATCTCATTTTTAGATGGCACAGAGACTTGATCGCAACAACCACAAAAAGGGTCTTCAGCTCGTGTGTTGCCATTACATTTGGGCTCTAACAGTCGGGTTGTGGGCAAAGGGAGCACATTTATCTCAAACGCCGAGCTGTATGTGGTAAAAGGATAGCACTGCTCAATAATTCACAAGTGCTAATGAATGTTGCAGGGGATATGTGGGGCGAAACCAATTCTAATCGCCATATTATGAAGTCAGCCCAGTGTTTAGTTTCCAAGGAGACGCTCAATTGACATGTGTCATACAAAATGCATGTGAAGAGTCCATGCAGGTTTTTCTTTTTGAAGCAGGTTGGTTAGGAGTTAAGAATCCACTGTATGAGATCAGATGCTATCTGTAGGACACAAACAGTCACACAACAGTCACACTGCAGTGGCAAATTCTTGATGGATTAAAGGTGCTGCTTTGTGTGACCACTAATTATGGAAACATAAAAACTATTGAAGAATAATAATATAATGTATGGGCTCTATCGTTATATAACAAAACTGTAGGTCTCACCCTGCTACGGTCCTAATATAGAAACACAGGTGCAAATGATTCATTAAACGCGAGGGAACCTGAGAAAGTGGAATTAAGTGATGTTCTTAAACTTGCAAAGCAAATTTGATACCCAGCCTGCTGTTTTGGGAGAGATGCGGTATCAAAGGAGCAGCTCAGCTTTGAAGCACCTGAGGTCATGGTGTCTGCTTTTCCTCGCAAAAGCCTCACACACCACACACAACGAAAGGTTATATCAGTCAGTCAGTGGATGTTAAGAGCTCACTGTGCAAGTGTGATTGTGAGAACATCAAACATGAAAAGGCTTGTGGCAATGAGAGGCAAAGTTTTGGTACACAAAAATTTGAATTCTGATATCAACATGGACATTGATCTTTTCGTTAGCCTCTGACCGAAAAATGTTAATATTAACTCTTCAGAAAGAAAAAATACAATAAATAGAATTGTGTGTTTTTTGTTGTTGAATTTTGGTTAAATAGCAAGTTGATTTTGTTTTTCTGGTAACTGTATTTTACCAGCCTAACCAGGAAATGCCATTAGCTTAGGCTATAAAAGCTGTGGTATGTGAGGTTGGTTCATGCTATTAAGTTGTCCCATTTGAAAAAAAAAACATGAAGTAAGCCAAACCATCATTTTTTTTAGGCCACCAGATCTTATCACACTTCACTGAACTCTGTTCTTCCCATTCATCCACAGGAAGTTGCACCAGCAGTTTGAGTCATATAAGGACCAGGTTAAGAAGATGGGAGACGAGACAAAGCCGGTCCAGGACCAGAAGAGTGAAGCCCCGACTTGTGGAATATGCCACAAAACCAAGTTTGCCGATGGCTGTGGCCACCTCTGTTCATATTGCCAAACCAAATTCTGTGCTCGGTGCGGAGGACGAGTGTCTCTGCGGTCAAATAAGGTAACGCTGACTTGCATGCTAGGTATTCTCTGTTTTTGAGGACACACACAAACAAACACACATATTTAAACATATCAAATGTATTTATGTAAATTCCAGTTTTTATGAAATGCTGTGTAAGTGTGAATCAGGTCAAAAGGGCCTCTTATGGCAGCTAATGTTTTCAGATGATCAACATTGACTCCAATTGTGTTTGAACTGTAACGCACAGTTGTTCTATTTCACCACTGGAGGGAACTGTTCCTCCTTTATTTTCCCAAAAAGGAACCTGATCGCTGCTTTTGTATGCTGTGGCTCTCCAGTGCCTAACTAACCTCTGTAAAATCCTCCCAACAGACTAAACCAAAGCTTTTAGTATTAGACTGCTTAAATTTGAATCATGAGCCTGAGTGTTTTTATGCAATGCCATCCAATAATTTGCTGTTGGAGTATGTGACAGTACTGCAGGACCTACTAATGCCACTCTCAATCTCTCTATCTTTTCTGCCCCCTTTCTTTCTTTCCTTTCTCCCTCTTACTGTCATTCTTTCTGCTGCATTCCTGCTCTCATGGAATTGCAACAGGAGGACAAAGTGGTTAGCAAACCTTTTCTGAATTTATTTGGACTATGTCTTTACTCAAGCATTGTTCATGAAATGCTGTGACATTTATAAATAAACACATACAGCAGCCAATAATGACTTGAAAACAACAAAAAATATGATTAGTCTTGTCTGTGAGTCTACCATGAAATGCTGTTGAGTGAAAAATACTGTTTTTAATAAGGTTATATAAGATATATTGTCATTGGGATACAACATTTTTCAATATTTCTTTTTGGGCTTTTTGCCTTTATTTTATAGGACAGTAGATGTTTTGATATACTTTATTAATCCCTGATAGGAAACCAGAGAGAAAGTGGGGAATAAAAGGCAGGCAGGGAGCCACAGGCCAGACTCAAACCTGGGCCTCCTGCGTGAGGACTACAGCCTTTGCTAGACCATCTGCACCCCTCATATTTTATGAATGAAGTTGAATTGACAGTTAACAACTAGTGCTGCCCAGGCTGTGCAAACATTATATTCTCTCTGACTCAAGATATAGCTCAACAAAGCTTGAAAAAAAACCCTGATAATCTTGTCCCATTTATATAGATTTATTTTTGAGACGTCACAATTTTAACAGAACGTTTTTTAATTTTGTAATGATAAATATGGATAATTACCAGGTAGAGGTGGTAAAATGTGTGTTACATAAAAAAAATTGTTCAATGCTGTACTAATGGACCTTCTTTTAAATGAATAGGCTGTAATGTAATTTAGGATTTTATCATTATACCATGTTTCAATTGTTTGTTTCTTATACTAGTTACACCAACAGCCAGCTGAGGGTAAAAAGCTTTTCTAAACAGATTATTGAATAAAAAAAGATCAATGTGAAATTACATACCAGGTCCAAACTATCCCAATTCAATACTAACATGCAGTTTTACATGTTATGAAGGGTAGAACAACATATATCAGAAAGAGAAAGCTATAATGTCTGATTGCATTAAACAGCCCTAGGGATTATCTATAACTAAGCACATAATTAAAACAAATATAGTCACACAGGGACAGCCAGATGGACACATCACAGGGGTCATATCATTGTCTTTGTCCACATTAAACGTAGATTTCCCATAGCTGTTTTATCTCTGGTGATTGCAAAACAGTAAATAAAGAGTCTAAAGACCACACTGAAGGAATGTAGATCTGCAAGTTTAATCCTAACAGGGAGAACCAGAACCAATAGGACATACCTCTGCCCTGCCTCCTTCACTGCCAAGACCACAGTTGTACAGGCTACCATGGTTCACTGCTAGACAATAGCTGGAAGATCAGTTACTGTGTTGTACAGATGGTGTTGAGCAATAACAGTGGCAGCAGGTTGGTGATGGATCGTCATATCGTGATCGTGATCCATTGAGGCCATGTCTACTATTTAGCTGCTGGCGCCTTGTCCCCTGTGCAGTTAGGGTTAATTCTCCATCTCTAATGTCAACTGCATTGCCAGATATAAAGAGTAAAAGTTTACTCAAATAATCGAAGACATTCAAGAAAGAAGCAGGGACATTAATCTTATTCATTGTATTGATAAACTTCATTGTTTAACACTTTTAATGCAAGAAAGGAAACTCAAAGAAAAACTAATTCAACTTAAAAAAAATTATAGATTGCCATGGTTAGTGTAATAGCATATACTTTTACACCCACTTTGTCATCATGGTAAAAAATGTGAAATGCATCAATATAGCCATAAGTGAAGAGATATTTTTAGCTGTTTTTTTTCTAGAAAATTAAACCTTCAGCTCAAAGGAGCATATGTGGCCTTTTTTTTTTTATCAGCGCTTAGTATTACCACTATCTCTGAGCTCAAACATGCTGCCAGTTTGCCAATATTTTTGCAGATGTGCCTGCAGAGAGAGGTAAAATCTAAGAAATAGCATATACATATGTTTGTCATCAGCAGGGGGAGCAAATTCAAAGATTATTTAATTGAGCAGAAGATATGGTGAGGACATTAGTGTCTAAAGAGGTGCCTTAGACCGCCAGTCCTCCTCTTAAACATATTATCTATGTATCTACTAATAGAGTCCAGCTTCTCTGGTCTGATGGGGGCTATTAGGAGAAAACAAGGTCAGGATAAAGGCTTCAAATATTTGAACAAGGTTAGGGCGGATGTGGCTCAGTTGATAGAGTCATCACTTCTCAACCTGAAGGTCGAGGGTTTGATCCCCAGCTGAGCAACATGTCCGTTGTGTCCTTGGGCAAGACACTTAACCCTGAATTGCTCCCGCTGATTCAGTGGTGGTGTATGAATGGGATTAGTTACTTCTGATGGATGATACTACATAGAGATCACTACCATCAGTGTGTGAATGGGTGGGTGTGATATGCGCTTTGAATAGTCGGAAGACTAGAAAAGCGCTATATAAGCTCAAGTCCATTTACCGTTTATGTTGAGCTCTGACCAGATGAATAGATTCTTCCATTGGGTAAAGTGCATGTTAAAATAGATAATTATGGCAATCAATTATTATACAATCAATTTTCATTTCATGTGAGACCAACACATAATTGAAATGTTTATCATGACACTCAATGACGTTCTACTATTGGACACATGACGACCCATATTAGAACCTATGGTAGAACATCAGAAGGCTGGTTTGGCTTGTGAATGTTGTTTTATGCTAACTGTGTATAGCCAATATAGAAAACTACATTTGAGTAAGATTTGTTGTACCACATACACAATAGACCTCCAGGACTATTGCAATATTGATTGCAGATAATGTTGTGTGTTCATGCTTGGAGTTGCAAGTTTTGATTACTCTCGTACAGACAACATTTTGGTAAACCCTGTCAGCTCATTTGAAAGCTTGTGTGTCAGTGAAAGAAGTGGCGGTGGTGAAATCTGCCCTTTTTCCATCCGTCTACTCTTTCCCTCTCTCACAGATGGTGACAGCAGTGGCGAGAGAGATCTTGTTCTGAGAAACACCATTGAATATTTACAACTCCCTGTGTCTGGGGTGGCTTGGAGAGCCCAGTTAGTTGGAATGAATAAAGAGGGACCAACATGTAAAGGCGTAATGTAGAGTTAAAATCAGTGTCCTTTGACGTAGTTGTTGGTATAACTTGAATATAATATTCATGAATACTTTTTCATTAGTGTGGGTCAGAGTGGAGAAGTAAATATATATTGTTTGATCCCTTCTCATTATGCTAGGTCACAAAGTAGATACTTGAAGAATGCTTGTTCATTTGGGGGTTAAACAGTAAAACGCTTTTGATAAAGATAAATTGTGTCAGCCTTGTGATGGCCTTTGGAATCCCTTGTGGTAGCAGAAGAGCTCCCCACCATTTCCTGTGATATAGCTTCAAAGGGGCCTGAGGAATCCACAGTCTCCAGCGAGGAAGTCATTTGTGATTAAAGCTACACTTGAAGATATAAAATCTGCTTCCTGGCCCCTCAGCATTACTGATAATAAAGTGATAAAAAAAAAAAAAAATCAATATCATATTTTATTAAATTAAATAAGTTTTGAGTCTCTCAGCACCCCAGATCATTATCAGCATTCAAGGATACCATGTGGACATACACTCCACCACCTTTAATCCATTGGACATGTATATTCCAAACTTCACTTTATAACCATTGTCTGTATAGAAACATCATGTTACTAATTTGTTTAAACATGTCTTAATTATAGGCTACTTGTGTGTATAGGTAATGTTTGAGCTATTAACTGCATGCATTGTGGGAATTCCTTAAAATGAACACAGAGAGGGTTAACAGTAAGTTAGAAAGATGAGTTCTAATGAGTTAAAAAACAAAACATTATGAAAAAATGATGGAAGAAAAACATTCTCAGCACTGTATCGTGCAGGTGGATATACTGGATACAAAAGTCGTTTCTGTATCTCTGCATCTTCACAAATAAAATGAAAAGGACACTTACAGGGGGGCTAATCATGATACATTGTAAACTTTATTTTCCCTGAAACTGGACAGAATGCAGCATATGGAAAAGATGACAGGCATAGGCTTATCCAAAGGGCAATTTTCATTTTAAGGTTAGGGTATGGTCTGAAAATGATACCGCCCCATCTATTAATGTTGTCTTTATTTAGTATAAAGGCCTATAGGAAGCAGCAGTATAGACATTCATATAAATATAAATAAATATAAATCTAATTAATAACACGATTTTATGAATACATGTTTGTTAGGGATTAAAAAGCTAAAACCATCGAATGAAAATCCCAGCCTTCCATTTTTAATAAGTCAGAACAGACCTCTAAAGGGTATTTTTCCCACAGTAAGTGAACGCAGCATAGTTTCTGACATCCTCACGTTCATATTTTGCAACCTCTGACTTCATATTCCTGCAGACAAGAAGAGAAATGGGCCTGCATAACGGTGGCGACGACAGCAGCTCTCTTTTTTTCCTCTCTTTTTTTTGGTCACAGCACAGGCTGTGACTTGGTATGCTTGTTAACGGTGACACAGAGAAGAAGCAGTATTAGTCCGGTTTTTTTTTTCTTTTGCGTAACCGCGTTTTTCTGTCTGTCTATTAGACTGTTGGAGCAGAGCCTGGACGCGCCGCATATGTAATGAGGTCCTATCAACTCCGGCACAGCGCTCACTCTCTATCACAGATGAACTAATACAGCGGTGCTGGGACACATAACGTGATTTGATGCGTTCTTGCTCGGCTCACATGTTCTCTCCCCTAAGACCTACTGACATTGAGTACGGAATTGTTTGCACGGTTTAATGGATCCAGTGTGACGATTCAAGATTGGAATCCGTCATTCTTCTAAATGGACGGGCATCTTTGGGTGATTGCTTAGTTGAGAGAAGCAGAGCGGAAAAGCGCGTTGGTTTGATGGATCGGATGTGGTCAGTTGAGTCCCCGGTGTAACCTTCACGGTGTTTTCAGCAGCCGCTGTCCGGCAGTCAGTCTGTTGTCTGGACTTGGAGCTGTCCGCGGTGCTGAAGGTCGGCAGTTTCTTCATTATCAAGAGCAAGCAGCAGCAGCGGACAGTCGCCACCTCATTACCAGGACTTAAACACGGTGATCATTCTGCGCAGGGACAGTGTTTTCCCTCAGTGGCACCATGGGTAAGCTGAGAGAGTATGAGGCTTTGACTGCATCGCGTTTTTTTCACCGGTCATATTGCTTGCAGATATGGGACCATTTACGGGCAAAATGTACAGCTGGAATTCCGCTCAGAAAATCACACACATACGCCCTAAACCTTCATTGCAGCATTTTACCTACATTAAGTATAGCTTCCAAATAGTAAGGTATACTGTATGTTGTGTTATTGAGCGCGCGTCATGTCTGTTCAAAATGTAAAGGCGTTTTTGGATGTCTGAGAGAGCAAGCTGAGGGGGATGTTGCTCCGACACTATTTGTCCATAACGCCGCGTTTTTGTTTTCCTACTGTATTTCCCTCGTCTCCCCCACGTCTCTGAACTTCAAACAAGGACATTAATATTCATTAAGTCTATTATTGTTAGTGGCGCGAACACTAAAATTAGAAGCTCGTTAAAATATGATTCACCACGTGTAGCCAGCGTTGAAGCATGTGAATGTAGACGCACAACTGAATCACAGCAAAATGCCCTGTAAACTTTTTATTCTGAACAACTGACTCAAATGCCCTATTTCACGTTCTACTTCCACTGGGCAGAAACAACAACAAGTAAATCAAAAAGAAAAAGAATCCCAATCCATTTGAAATGGGGTTATTACACTGTGCAACATTTACGTAAAAAATGAAGCTCGTGGAAGAATCTGTAAAGGAACAGTCACGTTCGTAACGAGATCCATACCCTTTTTCAAAAATATTTTCACTTGTCATAATATGCAGCAGCCATTGACCTACATATGCACATAGTCTGTCATTGCAGCTGAACACACTTGTGCATCCTCCAGTTGTGGCAATGATTTGCTCTGCAGTGTATTCGATTGTGAACAGGATCCAGTCCAGACAGGGATGTTCTGAGAAACACACCATTCCACTAACCATGAGTCTTTAATGAGGTTTAGTTCACATCAGTTCAGGTAAAGGAGTGAAACACCAAAGTAATCGGATCCCCATGGCTGGTTGCCACATCAATTTTGCAGCATGCGTCATGTCTTATCAATATTTCTACCATTTTTTTTTTTACATCTCAGATCTAGGTTGCTACATTTCTTTTACCTATGAAATAAAACATATGTGGCAAAATTGATAACCAACCAAAAAAGCCCTCTCTTAACAGTCTCATTTGAAATAAGGACAAAAATATGTGGCAATTGAACTATAGATACTTTTGTGAAGGATTGAGTTCAGAATGAATGAATTGAAGTTGTTCTTTAATTAAATATAACTTTGATATATTTTGGAGCTGACTTTCCATGTAAACACACTGTGGTGTGCCCGAAAGGATACTGCTGATTCACTCTAGAGCCTTTGTTAAGTAATGTTGTAGTGCAGTTCAATGGCCACAAGAGAGAGCTCAGTGCAAATCCAACTGGATTGCATTTATATTTATATATATATATATATATATATATATATATATATATATATATATATATA
Organism: Labrus bergylta; assembly: GCF_963930695.1. NCBI lineage: Eukaryota > Metazoa > Chordata > Actinopteri > Labriformes > Labridae > Labrus > Labrus bergylta. The sequence goes on along the minus strand of NC_089202.1, from coordinate 1,436,863 downwards.
TATGTTCCCACTGGGACTTTTTGAATGGGGCAAGAAAAGTAGAGTATATCGCTGTAGGATGCATGTAACCTTTTATACAATGTGTGTGCTAGATATATTGTAGGACTATTCAACGCCAAACCAAAATCACAGGGTCTCTATGACCTGGGCCACATGGCACAGTTTGGTTACATGGATGTTTTCTCTCAATGTTTGTCCTTCAGTGGCATAGGTGTAGCCTTTTTTGCCATTCTTACTCTTCTTGGCACAACATTTTTTTCCAGAAGATGATTTAAGTTGGAATAACATAAAACCCTCAGTCTGAAAGGAAAGTATTAGAAAATATATTATTTATTGATCGCATGGCCCCGGATGTTTGTCTCCCTTAATGCTGTTTCTTAGTAAATAGCCTATAGCACATTTAATAGAGTATACATCTTCCTGCTGTGGTTGTGTCAGGTTTTTAGCTTTCTATTTTTAGCTGCAGGTTCAATGACTATAAAATGTGCAAACACAGGAAGAAATGGCCCTGCCTGAGGGCTGCAGCCCCCAACCCCCTGCCTGTGCTCAGCTGAGAACGGTTAAGCCGAAGGGAAGTGTGTTTCTGTGTGTGTTTCTGTGTGTGTTTCTGTGTGTGTGTGTGTGTGTGTGTGTGTGTGTGTGTGTGTGTGTGTGTGTGTGTGTGTGTGTGTGTGTGTGTGTGTGTGTGTGTGTGTGTGTGTGTATTTGGAAAATCGTTGGCACAATGGCTGCAGTGGGAGTGTACATACCTTTGTCTGTTATAGCTGATTTTCTTGCATACATGTATTTGTTGAGTATCTGTATACATGGTTCACAACAATGAGAGATACAGTTTGGTGTGGGCTGTCCTCACACTGTCTTTGGGCTGCCTCCCTTGATGGACGCTCAGCTTCATGCGGTGTGATTTCTCTGCCAATGTTACTAATGAAATAAAAAAGGTTCTGTTGCTGTCATGCATCTGGAGCTGTAATACAGTATGACTAGATTCAGTTGAGTTATTTCAATATCTGAGAGATTGGAGAGCTTAGGCTATAGCTCATTTTCTGCATGCTTTTCTATGAGTAGATACAACTACATAACCTCTTAGCCCATTGTGGCCTTTTAATTCCTTTTGATAATCTCAAAATGCACTTTCATCAAGCCCAAAAGAATATTGTTTTTATTTTGTAGAACATAATGTTTAGGACAAATGAAGTTTCATACCAGTGCCATTTTCATTATTTTGGTTTCTTGCCTCATTTACTGTGTAAATATCACTTTATCATTTTGACTCTGTTCCAAACTGCAAATTGAATCAAAGTATTGATGTTTAAGTCTCAGTCTGCTCAACATTTACAGGACCCATGCACATGATTGTTGGGCTGTTTTTGAATGCTAATATGCTATTAGGTATTCACTGATGAGATAAAAGAGCTCAGCAGAGTCCAAGGGCTGAGAGCGTGGTTAATTATTATTGGCAATCTTTGGAGGTGCAGAGAGACTGACTCTATGTTAATTGCGCTTTGGAGAGGTAAATATGTAGGTCATAGGGGCAGTTTTCTGTAAGGGAACTGGGCTGGCAAAAGCCAGGGACAGAATGAGTAATTAACCACAGGTGATTTATAATGTGTCCTATTAATAAAGATTACAATTCAAAATGCATGCTACATTCTATTATTTAGTATACATAGTGACTGAAAACATGCACATGCAAATACAATAGGCATAGGCTCTCTCAACCTAACCGTTGTATTATTTATAATATTATGGACACAGATTGGATAAGGGTTCATTCTTTTGTCAAGAAATAGGAAAATCTTGTTGAAATAAACCTCAGTTAGGAATCCTGTATTACTGATTTAGGAACTGATCCCAGATTTGTATGGGTATTTGAAGTTTCCTGTAAGTGCCCATCCACCATCTCAATGCCCAACCACTTAAATCTTTGTTTTACAATTGCGCACCATTCCCTGTCACTTGTATGACTCATTATTTTTTCACAAACTATGTGTAGAGCAACAGCTCAACTTCCTGTTTTTATTTATTAAAGTAAAGCCAACTTTGCTTCACTGTTTAAATTCATGATAATGTGAGTGCTTGGTTGCAATGAAAGTGTTCATTTGTTTTTTATGCAAGGCAATTGAAGGTAAATATGGTAAACTATTTTTTTTAATCCGTCCATTTTGAATCATTTCTATGAAGGGATTACCTACTTCATGGAATGCTTTATTTCACATACACTCCCTGCTTAAGTAAATATAACTGCTAGTAACATTTGGTTTTGGACCACTGTCTAAACTACTGGAGGGGCAGACACACTCTGGCACATCTTTGACTACTGTTCCTAAAGCTCTTTTTGATTCCACATTGAGATTATTTTTCAGATTAATTTTAGTTGCAGCTTGTGTGCATGCTCGTGCATGTGTGAGTATGCACATGTGTGTAACTTCCAAGTGCATGAAGAGTTAGTGGTTGATTAGCAGGAAACTAACCTTGGTTGCTCCCAGGTCTTACCTGATGACTCATAGTTCAGTGTTGAGCTCTCACCATGACCCCAGTTAAAGTGTCAGTCATATCAGCCCTCCATAGGGACACATGAAGCAACATTTGTAGCCTCCTTGCTTTCATTGTGTGTCCCTAAATATAGTTTATATGTATTGAAAGCTGTTCATAAAGGCCTCGTGTCAATGTCACATAGGCTAGTTCATGTTGCCTGATGTGACTGTTTTGCACTACATTTAAAAGTAACTAAAGTAATTAATAAAGGCTTTTTAGTAAGATTGTTGCCCACATCCACAAGTGCTGGTTGAAGGAGGCTACTTTTCCTGTGTGTGATAATTACACACTTTTAATACACATGATTAAAGCACAGAAATCACTGCCCTGATTCTCTAAATAGTGCTATATGCAGTAATAACCAGAAATGTTACCTTTGCAATGTCTGTTGCAAAAACATGCATTTCTATAGTTTTTGTTGCTTCGCAAACTTCAATCTCTTTTTGCTGAATTGTTGCTGGAACCTCTTCCTTCTGTATTTTGTTATGGCAGTGTGAGTTGTAATTAACACCCTCATCTGTCACAAACCAGCTCAAGTAGTAAGCTCTGAATCTGTGTTTTCTGTGTGTTTCACGTGTAAAAGACTGTACTTATGGTTACTTGTGATTACAAATGACAGTTTTCTTTCCCCACTTGGGGTTGGGGACTCTATCTTGAGTTGTATAATTGGACTTGTTTTTCTTAAAACACTATCACCCTTTGCTTTGGGCCATCCACCTATGAGAGAAGAAGCTGTGGTTTAGGCCTGAGCTTCTAATCCAACCTCTGAACTGCTGCACCCAGTAACTGTGTGGACCAACGAGGTTTAAGTGGGTTCCATTAATCTAGAACTAACATATCAGTCAGTATTTATTTTTTTCAGTGGCAAGCAAAAGACTCACTGGTGGTTGGCAAGGCAGCATCCAGAGCTCCCTCACACTAATAACAGTAATGCACTGACTCAGCACTGGGACTGTAAAGGTGGGGGGTGTGATGGGGGGTGGGGGGCTGCAGTAGCTCTTGAGGCTGTCTGGCCTGTCAATCATTTTGCAAGTCCCTATTTTTCTCAGGCGCACTTAGGGTGTGCTCCAATACCAGTACTTCCATACTATTACTACTTAAGTGATATACTGTTTGTAAAGTTGTGTTCTTCTTATTTATTGTTTATCAATTAGAATAGTTTGTATTGTAATGTTTGTGCTTTAAATCTGCCCAGGGACCACAGATGTAAATTAGCTTCATAGCTAACTCTGGCCCAATAGTTGTGTTGTGCATGGCCCCTGTACAAAACTAAACCAAACTGTTAAGTATGCAAGAAAGATTTAGTAAGTCCAAATGCATATATGTCGATTGTAGTACAAAAATACAAGGAAGATATTGTCATCCACTTAATTTGACATCATGCATGCTGGTATACATTTCTAACTGTTCTGATCCACAATTCTCTGCACAGCAGGAGACACATATCATTAACAGAGCAACTAAAAGTGAGCAGAAAAATGTGCAACAGTGCACATTGTATGTACAGAATGTATCAAATCAAATATCATGTTATGAAAAGGTAAAAAGACCCAATAAAGAGACGGATGAGTCGGAGTAATATTTCACTGTACCTGATATCAAGTAATGTAGCTTTACAAAAAAACATACATATTTTCCCTACAGGGTGACTTGAGCCAGGATGTTGAGCTTTACCTTGTAGTGTGTGTGCATGTCTTTGAACATGTGTGTGTTTAGTGATCAGCGCTCCTGTCTGTTGGTAGATTTATTAGGCTAATGTGGTGAGCTTGCTGCTGGGGCTGCAGTATAGAGCAGAGAAACTCTATACATCACTCAGCAGTAAAAACCTCCATCTCTCCACTTCTTGTAGAGTATAACAGAAGGCAAATGTAGCTGGGCTTTTCCATTTATCTAACCGAGGAGCACCTTCATTAAGATGTGAGTAGTCTCTGCAATCATTCGTCATATTGGCAGCTGCAGTTTTCTAAACAGAAACAAGAGTTTATATGTAATGTAGTGCAATAAAAGATGCAAGCAAACCTACAGTCTTTGAAATCTACAGGGGTTATTAAGACTCACAGACTCAAAAGAACAAACTGACCTCATATGACTTTACCTTTAAATATGATTAGAGGCTGCTGAATGTGTAACATATTTCATCATTCGCTTCATCTACATGAATTGTCATTAGTATTTAATAATATTGTTGCTGTGGGCTGAAAATACAGAAGTCAAAGTTATTTTTGACTTCTCTTAAAGTTTCATCTCTTTTTCAAAAATTATATGGATGTAAAGACGATTTTCACCCAGTTACAGCAATATGCCTCACAGTTATGTTGCACCTTTACCTAAAATAAACACTCAAATCACTTCATTACAGTTCATCATAGATTATACAACAAGACAACCTACCTGTCAATCACCATTCCAAACTATTAATGCTCCCTTTCCTTTCCTGCAGGTTATGTGGGTATGCAACTTGTGCCGAAAACAACAAGAAATCCTCACCAAATCGGGGGCATGGTTCTATGGCTCGGGGCCTGGTCAGGTGCGGGGTGTGTTTGAGGGTGGGCCGCAGGGGAAGAAGGCCAAACTGCAGGACCCGTCCCTGTACCCCTACCAGGGAGCCTCAGGGGACTTGACACCAGCGTCAGACAGAAGCAGACCTCACGGTGGGCACCTGCACAGACAGTCATCCCTCGACAACGGCTCCGGGCCGAGGTACTTGGGATCAGACGGACCAATAGACAGGTCAGTACTGTGTGTGAAGAAGAGCATACACCTTCTACATGCTACATATAAAACACACTGTTGTGAGTCGTTTTCATTACGTTGTTTAGACAATTCAATTGTTTGACCAGAGAATAATGCATCAAGCAAAGGACTTGCACATGATGCCATTTCATGAAGGTGCCTAAGTGCCTTTTAGCATTAGCTTTGAGAGCAGAGATTGAAGCCTCTCAAGTATACGATAAATGTCTCCTAGCAAGGCAGTCAAAGCCCTTATCAAACGGCTTGTACATAGAGCCCATGAGGCCTATAATGGAGACAGAGATACTGATACTTTATATGACATTAGCACACACATAAGACATACGCAGGCATAAACAGAACACAGCACATATCAAATCAGATGGCCAATGTTAACCAAGAAATGAATCGGAAGTGAGGGGAGTTTAAATTATTTTTTATACAATCTATTTACCATTGGGAGAAAGTGCAGCTTTGGAACTTAAATAACAGATTTGTCAGGTATGTTTGTAGGCCAGTTCAGACTGCAGAGATTGGTAATAAAGCGTTTATACCATGCTTTTGGTGTTGAAAAGCAAGATTAGGCCTGAATGCAATGCAGAACACTGTGTTCAATTTGTTTGTGTGCACCCTGTGAGTGGCACCTTCGGAAGACAACAAAGCCAACATGATGTGCTTGCGAATCTTGTATCTGGTTTCCTATTTTTTGATACTGGTTAAATAAGGTAGTTACTTTGTTGTCCACATGGGGGCTCCTTTCTCTATCTTCTGTCAAGAAGAGGAGGAGCAGCTTGTATTCAAGATTTACATCATTTATATAGATATGCATTTTCACTGCAGAGACAAAACCTCTCTCATGTCCTCATTTCCGTTCAGTGCAACTAAACACTTTACTTAAACTTGACTTTAATGCGAGACAATTTTAATATTCAAGCTAATTAAGTTTGATTTAAGTAAGACTTTTCGGGATGCAAACATGCCACTCTTTCTCTCTTGTATTACAGTAAGGCTGTAATGTCAGGTTTTGTTTTCCATAACCCTTGGTGCTTCACTGCAGGCACAGCCCACAGGCTAACATATGTCTTTGTCTCCATGCTGGTCACCTCTGCCCACAAGTTTGGAGTTCTTGGGGAAATGGGAAATTGCTATGTGCTATGTTTTGTGCCATGCGGGTGGGGAGCAAATGCATACATCAAGTGAATTTGACTCTATCCCAAACCAGCCCATGTCTGTTTTTCTATCATCTTCTGACCTTCTAAATGTATACTTGGTGCACCACTTCCCATACTTCTCAGACACATGGTCAAACCAAACTGCAGAAGCCTGTGCACAGAATTGAAGACAACGTATTAGCCCTATGTCCTCTCTCTGCAATTAGTCTTGCATTTACTTTCTAATGCACTCCACCAAAAGTAAGAGAAGTTCTCGGGAAAATGTGTTCACTTTGATTATTGATTACTTGCTCTGAATTTATGTTTTGATTTATAAATTGAATTAGCTGCACAGTACCAATGAATGAAGTGGGAGGTTAGCATGTACACTTTCACAGTGCAGAAAAGCTGCTATGAAACTGTGACACTAACTTAGCATCATGGTTATTTTTAGGTAATATTACCTATTTTTTCTCCTATGGGTTGGTACAATTATTTTCCTAGGCTTTCGCTGTTAAATGTCATATCCATAATGCTTCTATACTCTTGATGGACACCATGTAGTACAACAATAAATTGTAGAGCATCCTCTGGAACTACAAATTGTAATCAAAGCTAAATGACTATGAAGACTTAAGGGTGATGCAGGATAAAAGTATTCTCTATCTCAATGAAACTGAAGAACATAATCCACACGTGTCCTCAAATGTCTGGCTGCTTTAAGGTGAATTTAAAATATAATAAGATGAACTATAGATCAGACTATAGATCCAACTGCTCCAAGCATTCAGTCATCCAGTCACTTTCTGTTCCAGCCCAGGCTCTCATTACTGTGTATTAATTGACTGCCTCGCTGAAGAGGTAGAGATGGTACTGGGGAACGAATCTCTTTTTGGCATTGCCTATATTTTTAGTGACACAAAAGGAAACAGGCTGTCTGAGAATTCAAGGGATAATGCCGATGATGGATAGCGGAGAGTCCATAAATAGAACTCCTACTGCATAAGCACCAAAACCCACTTTCATTAATCTTAAAGAATGTTTAAATTAACTTCTGGATCTGTTCTGCTGAAAGGAGGGGGGAAAGCTGACAGACTATTTAAAGGAGAAATAACTTGGGAAGGTCTCTAATTTATCTTGTTCTTGGAGGTGTCATTTGAATGAACACACAGATATGCCAGGACAGCTGCAGTGTTGGGTGAGGCTGATGAAACAACAATGATTGCACTGAGATTGGAACACACTCAGTGGTTAAATTTCCTCACAATCTGCATTTTTTAAGCACATTCAGCCAAGCAGAAGATTAATTCAGGCTGTCGAAAGTGTAATAAGAAGAAACACTTACCGAACCTGGCCCTTTAAAACCAAGCACAACCACTGTTTAAGATGATATAGCTTCATATGCTTCAGTCCATTACAACACAGTCTAACAAAGAATGTCTCAAAACAGGCCAACTAGACAGATGATGGAACTATCCACTGTGACAACAACCACCGGTTTGAAAACTTTTTAAGGCCTTTATTAGACCTTTAGTTTGACCTTCGGTCACCACCGTTTTGTTTTTCTGTAGCCATAAGCTACAATTTTAGGATGGGGGGTTGTGGTTGGAGATGGGTGAGAGGTTACACAGGCCAATACAGACTTTCCCTGCGGCTAATTCATTTGGTGGCAAAAGAGCTAGTTATCAGAATGAAATCCTGTCCATGGTTGTTGCTGAACAGCGCTGTTTGTTTAGTAAAGTTGAGAAGCTGGGCCTGAGAGGAGTTTGTGGAAAGTAGTGGTCTGGCTGCTTGATTTTGAATCTATGGAGGGAGAACAACCAGTGGACAGAATAGCCCTTCTGGAGAACTAAAAGGTATTTTCATCACTTAGGCTTGCCAACAACAAATGTAACTCCTTCGCACTGGCAAACACTTAACAAACTAACATGTCAGGTTAAGCACTGACTCAGATACCTGCTTATTAGTGTGAACATAAAAGTAGATTTCCACTTGCAGAACAAATGGAGCACAGACTTCTTTATGGAGCTTAAATTAAGAAAAAGAAGTTAAAAAGCATACAAATATCAACAAATGCATGCACAGATCTGCAGATCCACAACTATGTACACAGATCCAAAAATACATGAAGATCCAAAATATATACAAAAATCCACAAATGCATACACGGATTCAGAAATGTGTACCTCTTTCTGCAAACATGTAGAGCCATTTTAAATGTCTTCATAATTAATAACTGAAAAGTCTTAGCTAAGAGTTGAAAATACATTGGAGTCATCAGTTGCAGTTGAGGAGGGCCTCTCGATTGGCTGTCTGTTTACCTGTGACTTTTGCAAGACTTGTGCCATACAACATCCACAAATGGTGTATTTGGATCCACAATTGTCTGTGACAAGGGTTTGTTTGCAGTCTCGCTGGTCACTTTTGTTGACTTGAGGAGTCATTTCCTTAAAACCAGCAACCCAAATTGTTTATATTTGTTTATATTATACTAAAAAATATACCACAGTTTTCTTTAAAGCATGTTCATGACATAATGAGGCAGAAAAGCTGTTAAAAGAGGCTAGCCTCTTAGATTTTCACAAGGCATCCTAGCATGCTTTGTGCAAAGAATCAGCCGCTTGCGATACACATGAATAGAGGCTAAAAAGCAACAAGGTAAATAGCTTTGTAGACCTGTTTACATATTTGTATGTCTTTGTGGATTTCTACACACATCTGTATATTCATTAGTGGACATTTTTTGCCATTTGAAAATAGCTTTACACCAAAGACAGCTCCATAATTCTTAGATTCAGTAAAATAAAACACACAGCAAGCCATAACGTGAAAAGCCACAAAGACATCAACAACATAAACAAATTAAGATGTTTGAGGTTAGATTAATTGACTAAATTATTGACTTTGTTGGCATTTAGCAGACAGCTAGTCTCATCCTCCTGTTACTAAAGCCATTAGTATGCATAACCAGAATGTCAATGTCAAGTCATTTTAATGAGTAAGTTATAAAATTCACAACCTGTACAATTGTCATGAGTAGAAAAATAAGGCTTAGAGACCAAAACTGTTTTTTGTACCAGACTCTCAATTTTTGTATTCTTTTGTAAAGTTTTGTGGGGACTGGCCCTATTTTGTAGACAGCCTCAAGCAGCCAGGGAGAATAACAGAAAAAGGAAGTTGGATAATCATGACAACTATGGCTGTGCTACTCTCCCCAACTCTCTCTCTCTCACTCTGCATAATAAGTGAAGCAGTGCATCTCTAAATGTTGGGGGAGTGGCTCTGATTTAGTGGTTAGATATTTTAAAGCCACAGCTTTGACATGTCATTTGAATAAATAATTCCAATTAAAGTAGAGTTCAGATTTTGGAGCATTTGTAGTTATGGTCATCATTCCTATAACTATAATTTAGAACAAGATGAAACAACTTGAATCAAGCCTTCAGTTTGATCAATCAAGCCTTAACCACCTTAACCACCTTCTCAGAAGTGAGATCTAAAGTTGAAAAAGCCTCTGTTTATAATAATTAATAATGAAATAACAAAACTGTTTGTGGATAACTACAGTTAATGCATTGGGATGAGTTTGAGGCTGAATTCAATCTCAAAATCAAACGAAGGATGAAGTCAAACAGCTGGGGGCATCACAATAATGGGTCATTTTGCCTCTACTGTTAAATAAGTGGTTTGGATAATACTAGTCTGTGAACCTCCTTCAAACATATTGCTGATATAAACACACCCTGTGCACTCACCAAACAGCAGGTTGCATCGACAGATCTCAGCAAAAAAGTGTTGACAGAGAAGATAGCATTAATGATGGCTGAATAAGTTGCTTTAACATCTGGATTCAAAACACTGTGCTTCTATCATAGTTTGATGTGAGGACACCGTTATAGAGACATCGGTTGTTAGCATCACCTGGCTGTGCCTGTCATACAATGACATGTTGGCCTGGAAAAAATTGTTATCATGCAATTATGTCCAATTTCAAAGAATAAATAAGACTCAGGAGGCCAAACATTCTGCTCCCTATAATGATTTCTTTATCATATGTATCAAATAATTTTGCCTTTACTTTAAATTGTTTTATGTCTGTGTGTAATACAAAGGGTGTGTGTCTTGACATAGACCTGAACATTTTCTTTACTTTTGATTTTTCTGTAGGGATTAGAATCACAGCTTCAAAGTTAAATGTTTTGTATCATAGACAAAGATACAAGATTAAAATCTGAGTCATCATAATGATGACATTAAAACTATCCTGTCATTGTTTTATTCAATACATGCAGTTATTTTACATCCTCTAATACAGTGGTTCCCAAAGTGGGGGTCGGGACCCCAAGGTGGGTCGCCAGCCATCAAGAGGGGGGTCGCGAGATGCCTTCCATAAAACATAAAAAATAATTTAAAAGTGCATAAGTATATCTTTTTACCATTTTTGTAAATATACAAAAATTAGTCCAATGTCATATAAGACAGTATCATTAAGTGAAATACAATTTTTAATTATTTTAGGCTGTTGTGTTATTTTGTGTTACTAGCTTTTGGATAGGTTTATTAGTGTGTGCGTGGCTGTCGCTACGTTATATACCTAACTAACCACCTTAAAGACCAGTGGGGGGTCCCCAGTTTCTGTCACCCTTATTTTGAGGGTCACGACCTGAAAAGTTTGGGAACCCCTGCTCTAATAGGCTACAAGAAAATGAAAAGGTTCCTTTTCTTTAGTAGATGAAACTAGAACTGATATGGCATTATGTGAACACAAAAAAACTGATGGCAGCATTACCTCCCTCTGCTGTATCGTTTGTGAGAGCATGAGAGAGCAAGACGAGATAAGGCAAAGAGTGTGCACGAATGCATATCAGCCCCGTATTGTGTTCGAGTGCGGTTTTTTGTGCGTTAGTGCCTGTGTGTGTTCGTCATAGGCGACGGGAAATGAGTTGAATGAGGCAGCAGCTGATGCACCGGTAAGAGATGCTGCTGCTGCTCGCTGTCGTGTAGGATGCTTCTCCTCGTCTTCTCAGCTCCGGGCGCTCAATCGCCTCTTACTGCACACCAAGAAGAGATTTTTGCTACAGCGAGAAGAAGAAAAGGCTCGTTACCGGCACCGGCACTACCTCCTTTTTCTAGCTTCAAGTTCGAAGCATTATGACCGAGGGATCCTGCCTGGAATGCGGCTCATCTGAGGACACTTTTTTACCAGGAGTGGCAGGAGAAATATGGAACTTGATCGGCGTTGTTTCTGCGTTTAATGCGCCCCAGGAGATAATACTTACAAATTATTGAGGAGGTTTATGTGTGGAGGGGGGCGTCCGGAGCGAGCACAGGCTTTAGGATGTATTGTTGATGAAAGAAAAAAGGGTGATCATTTACTAAGGATAAAAGAAAACGGAGGGGGAAAATGCAGTTTGAGACATTGCGTCAGTTCTGTAGCTCGGTTTTATCACATTTCAACGGGGCTTTCACGGCGCCTCAGAACATCTTGCAGACGGAGCTGTTCGAGCAGGCGTTGAGCAACATCGGGTGAGTGATTCCTTTGTAAAGAAATGCCCTGATTTATGAGGAAGGGCTTCCCCGTTGGTGTTGCAAGCGATATTGGGGGCTGGGGTGGGGTGTTGCGTTTATCGATCGGCAGCCTGCCTGCGTAATAACAACCTACAGTATGTTGCTGCTGCAGATATTTCCTGACTGGATGATGGGGCCGATCAGTGAAGCTGACGTGCGCGCGCGTGTACCGCGGTTTTTTTTTTCTTTTGGAGAGTGAAACGTTGAGGTAGACTGTGACCATGCCAAGGTGTGACTGTGCTGCGCGCGTAGCAGTGTGTAGCTTCGGCGCACCACTGCTGCAGAATGTATGCTGTACTTCCTCCCCTGCTTTGCCTGATAGGAGAACATGAGGGGTTGAGGAGGGGAAATGTATATTTTTAAAAGAGTCCAGCGATGGAAACGAGTAGAATCCCTATCCCCAATACACCCACACACTGTCACACACATAAGCACCCACAACGCCCTAAAGAAAAAGAACCAGATGAGTTACATTCTAAACGGTATACTATTACCAAGCATTTACATCAATAAAAGTATAACAGCTATTATGAGAGTAGTGTACTAAACATGTCTTTAACATGACAGAAGAAATGCTTGTGTGGAAGAGAGAGAGAGAGAGAGAGAGAGAGAGAGAGAGAGAGCGAGCAGGATCTCACTTGCATTGGATCAGATGCAATGGAGCATATTATGATTAGTCTGCTAAATGCTCTGCCCCCTACGGAGAGGCCCCTGTTCTTCTGGCCAGGCATGGCTGTTAGACACATTATGCAGACTGCAGAAGTGCTTCAAACTTACACTCTGATGTTCCTGCAGCCATACAGCCAAGAGAACACCCAGGCCTGTTTCATTTCTTGCTATGGGCGCAGACCCTGTATCTCCACACCATGCACTCCCTGTCTCCAGGGACTCTCAGTCTTGTCCCCCACCCTACCGTCAGAAATAATTTACAGCATTGCTGGGCTCCCTGCCACCTCACATTACATGACCAGAACACTCAGCCATCGGAAGGGCTGAACAGGGGCTCTGTGCCTGGAAACTGTGATCCAGTAATCATCACATCTGACTGATTAAACTGAATTTTTATTCCATCACTACCCTCAAAGCAAATTCCATTGGTAGACAGAAATATTGGCAAATTTGTATAAAAACTGATAGAGGGGGAACATCATTTGTAATCACAAGCTTGAGGGCTGAGGCTGGTGTTGGCATGAAATGTTTGCATTCATTTCTTGGTCTGAAAGAAGAACGACTAGTCCAAAACCATAACAACACAACACTCTGCGAACATGTGTGTGCTGTTATCAGTGACTAGCTTGCTTGGTTGTCCATTTGATCAGGGCTGTTTGAGTATGAGTCTGTTTCTCTATCTCTCTGTGTTTCTTTCTTGTCGAGGCCAGGATGGCTAATGGGCTGTATGCTTTTAGATCCAGCTTCCATGTATTATACATGTGTGCGTCAGCAGAGGTCCTAATGGGGTGTAGGGATCTGTTCTTAGAAGGCCTGAATGGTTTTGAATTGAGTGGTCACTACATTTAAACTGCAACCATACTTGTGTGGAGGAGGAGGTGGAGCCTCCTGCAATACACACACTCACACTCACACACTAACACGACTACACACCGGCTGTGGCAGCTTTTTGTGCTTGCTTCCCTGAAATGCCCGAAACCAATATGTGTCTGTTGTCAGCCTGGTATAGCTTTAGAAGGGACTTTATTGAGTTTGTGGTACACATCTTATAGTCTTTTCCCAGATGAGCCTTTTGCAAAGTGCGTGATAGTGAGCTATAAGTGGGCTATGAATAGATGCAGTTGATTTTCTGCATAGATGCAATCCATAGAGCAGCACTGTGTTTCAAATCTAGAATATTAAATAAAACCCATATTGCTGCTGTTTAATGAAGCCAATGGGCCTCACAATCTTGGGTGTGATTTTAGTGAGTCATCCTTATACTCACAGCTGTTCACTTCATCCCACAGTTTAATTTATTGTTTTCCTGCAGTGACAGCATCATTTTCAGCTGTGCACTTCTGCATTTTATAGCGTATATATGCAATTCAACGATCGCAGTCACAAATGGGAGGAAAACCAACATGTTTGAACCCCTGTCACTGCTAAACTTAAGTTCCTCTGAAATATGTCCCTCTGGGTTTCTCCTCCTTCAACACACATGTCCTCACTTGTCCCCTCTATACGGTATAGTGATAAGATGTAATGTGTAATCAATATAAATGATGATTTAGCGCTCTCTTAACTAAAGACCCACTTTGATTCTTCTGGAGATACAATTTTGTGTGTCTCTGTAATTTTGTTTTCCTTTCTTTATGTTTTAACAAATTTTGGAATCCTCATCTTGACAGTTATTGTACCTAACAAAGAGTGTTAATCATCTGCATATCATTTCAATTTATACCCTCATAAAGTGAAAATGACTGAAACAGTTTAAACTCAATTTGAAATTAGAATGATGTTTACCCGTTGAGCATCTTGATTTAACATAGATTGTCACAAAGAAGACGTCGAGAGAAAACTTTCAGTTATTAAACAGTGATAACAAAATGATGTGAAGCCAATCCATAGGAGGAGCATGATTTTTTTTCTTCTGTGGATGAGAGACCTCTCAACCAGGAGCCAAATTGGAGTTGCTTCAGCTAATTTGTCTGAAACAGCCCCAGATTGAGCTGGTTAAAGCAAAGTGCACTTTCACCAGCAGAACACAGTAACCTACATGTATAGCTTTTGAGTTCAGCCAATCAAACCAACAAGTTTTTGTGTCAAGCTATTGTAACATTAAAGGGAAGCAAACCAATTAGAAGAGCACTTTTTTAGACTTTAGGGCTCACTTCATCTTCAGTAACAGCTGAAGTTGCACTCACTAATAAACATTTAAGTTGTGGATAGCATCTATACCACCTGTTTGGACATTTGATGCCATATTCTTTTGTTTTGTTACATGTCCCAACAAAAGTGCAGAACATAGTTAGATATAATATAAACACGTACAACATCAGTAACAACCAGCAGAGGTGGGCACAGTTCATCAAATTGTAACTTTTTAACCGTTAATCAGTTAACAAAGATGTTAACTTCTATATCAGTTAAACTAGTAATTCTGTTAATATTTGACTGAAGTTTAAATAAATATTTTAAATAATAAAAACATAGTCTATAGAAGCGAGTTCTTGAGAGGTAATGAAGACATAGACAACTCAAAATGAAAAAGCTATAAAACCATAGGGCCTTTTTTTAAATTTCACCTCCCATGACAGCCCCGCTCGTGGGCCATTAGTATGTTTTCTCATTATCACCTATATATTTTTTTTTATCAACATATTTTTATTAAAGCAAGTTCAAAACATACAGTGCAAATGGGATACAGTCAACATTTTTATTTTTCCTCAGAAACATTCAAAAACCCATTATCCCTTCGCCCTGTAAACAACAGTCCCAGACCAACAAATAGACCTCTTAGTTTAAAGACAAAAATAAAAGTGCAAGATTGGAAAACTTCACAGAGAAAATAAATAAAATAAAAAAAACAAATAAAAACAAATAAATAATAATAATGAAAATTGACGAGACAAACATAAACAAAAAAAAAGAATAAATAAATGAACAAACAACATTGACAGGAATGAAAGTCATTATGAGCATACCACATAAGTAAATAGGAAAAACAGTATAACCTGTAAAAGAGACAAAATCACTCACACACACTGCTCAACTTGATCAATACAAGAGAAGACAACAGCTGCTCACATCCAGGCTACCACCTAAGTGGCTGAAGAACCCGTGCACAGAAAGAAGTATGGTCAGAACATAAAATTTGGTATTTAATATACGCACAGGTTTGCCCTGACTCAGGAGGGGGGTGGCGGCTGGACAGGCACGAGAGGACAGGATCAGTATCAGCAGGCAAAGGTGTACTACTACAATACCTCGTCAGGTGAGAGTTTCTCAAAATATTGAAGCAGAGGTCTCCAGTTCTCTAAGAGAGAATTTAATTTTCTCCAGCTTAAGGAGAAATAAGACATCGTGCAGCCATGCTTTGAAGGAGGGAGGTTGTGAAGATTTCCATAAGAGAAGGATTTTCCTGCGGGCAAAAGCAATAACATTGTCCTGAGTGGTCGAGGTGGCATATTATCACCTATATTTATACAACTGCTGTGTAAAAGTATCACTCATGCCATTCATCTATAGAAAGCTATGATTCTTTAAATTTCCACCATGTAAATAATTTCAAGATCCAAAAACACAGCAGCCACAATTTACACATCTGTCAGATCACAACAAACAAACAAGTCTTTCTGATTCATTTTTCAAATTCATCCCATCTACTCTCCTCTTCTGGTGATAACGTTTCAACAAAAATGGTCCTACTACACCAGCAAGGGTCGCCACGATCCAAATCCAGTAAAACATTTAATCCAAACACACTACATCCATAAAGATCCATGGATTGCTTCAAAAAAAATTTTTTGTAAGATTTATTTTTGGGCTTTTTGTGCCTTTATTGTAGAGATAGGACAGTGGATAGAGCTGGAAATCAGAGAAAGAGAGTGGGAAATGACATGTGGGAAAGGAGCCACAGGTAGAATTTGAACCTGGGCCACCCGCTTGGAGGACTACAGCCTCCATACATGGGGTGGGCGCGCTAACCACTGCGCCACCAGCGCCCTGACTGTTCTCAATTTTTAACTGTGTTCTATACCAATTAATGTACTCTGACCTTTCGTTGACATCTTATTAGACCTATTAGGACCCTCCATTCTCTGTTCCGAGGCTACTGTAGCCAATAAGAGCCTGAGTAGAAACTGGCAAGTGACAGTCATTACACATGATACAGATGTGTCAGTTGAAAAAGGGATAACACCAGAGTCAGCAGTTTCATCCCCTCAGAGAGGCAGGAGCAAATCAGGTCAATGGCTATAGTTAATGAATGAGAATGAATTAAAGTAACAAAAATGACATTTACGGAAACCAAATTTACTGGAAGTTAAATGTTTTGATAATCATTTTTCAAATTAAAGTCCACATAAAAAATTTATTAACGATTAACAGTTTAGTGGACATGTGTCAAGCTCTGACAATCAGACATCACATTATTGATTCACAGTTTTCACTCCCACTGTTTAACTTCATTGCAATTCTGCATGAAATGAAAATTGAAATCACATGTTGATGTCTATGCTACTTCTACAGGTTTTTTGAGGATTAACTTCAGTTTGTTAGTGTTGTTTGACTTTTTTTCGACATGCTGGTAAAGACAGGGAGTTAGGATGACCAAGGCATCTATCACCATGGTGACCATGCTATAGAAAATGTATACATAACTTGCTGCAGCTTGTGGGACTCTGAGCCCCTGGAGCCCCAGATTCATGTTGATGTAACAGAACTGGGGGAGAGGACGGGGTCTACACTTAGACCTAGAAAAAATGAAGGAAAAGGCATTGATCAATCGCTCCTATTGCTCTTCATAATCCAGGACAACTGTGTTTGTTCGGGGAACCCACCTTGATACATTATTGGCCACGTTGTAGTTGATTACACATGAATGCCTTGCAGATGCAAAAGTACGCTGACTGTGATCAATTCTGGAGCTTCTGCAGTTAAAAGTCATGCTGAAGGCGAGGCCTACCCTCATTTCACCAGCCAGCCTCCAGGCTACAATCACCTCTTTTTCATGTATGTGAATACTTTTAAGCAGTATCTTGAGGGTTTAGGTGTAGGAGTCAGACTGAGAATCAAACTGTACCCTCTCTAATTCTTTTGCAATCCACCTCTCCACCAAACATCCCATCACACTTCACCCACGCTCAGCCAACCCTCAGCCTCATGGTGTTGCACCCGGGTGTTGGCGGCACTCAGCAGCTGTAATTAAGCTGGCTCTTTATTGGTTTTGTCCTCGCCAAGGGAGATGTGCACAGGAAGAAGGGAGGCTCTGTTTTATTGCTTGGGCGTCAAAGAGAGGGGTTATTATGATTGCAAGCCGGAGAAAGAAAGAAAAGAAGAAGATAGAGAGGGAGGGATAAAGTGGAGAGAGTTGGAATGATGTGTTGAGGAAAAGGGGATGAATAGTGTGAGAGAGACAGTGGTAAGGGCTGGATTGATGTGCTTGTCTTCTCTCTGCTCCTCTCTGCTCTCACCAAATCATAGCTCAGCATCAGACAGAGAGTGATACAGGAAGAATGAAACAAAACGGGGAAGAAAGAAGCTGGTGGCTACCAGTGGACTGTGTTGCCAGATAAGCATCAGGCTAATGTCTCCGCTCAAGGCCTGCTGCCACTGCTGCTACCCAGAGAGAGACATAAAAATGCTTTTGCCAAGGTTTGGTTACAGGGTGCTATAGCTAGAGACATTTCAATACTGTGATTTAATTTGAAACAACTAATCTGAAACATGAACTCATTTATTAGCAGATACCAAGGAACCATCAGAAACCATTGGGATGAAAAATATATAGATTAAGATCATTAGGATTATTGTATCCTGACGGCTGTATAGAAGCCCCGTATTGATGTGATACAATTGCTATCATCGTTGCATTGCCTGGCCCTAGTAAAAATGTTGGTAAGACAAGGTGGCTGTGGCTCATTTGGTAGAGTTGTCGCCTCTCAACCGGAAGGTCGAGGGTTCAATCGCCAGCTGAGCAACATGTCCGTTGTGTCCTTGGGCAAGACACTTAACCCTGAATTGCTCCCGCTGCTTCGGTGGTGGTGTATGAATGGCATTAGTTACTTCTGATGGATGATACTACATACAGATCACTACCATCAGTGTGTGAAAGGGTGTGAATTGGTGGGTGTGACATGTGGTGTAAACACGCTTTGAGTAGGAAGACTGCAAAAGCGCTATATAAGCTCAAGTCCATTTACCATTAAAATAGATAAAAAATGTCAGTAATATCAGAAAAAAAGAACATGAATAAAACACTCACTTGTTTCTGCTGAAGAGTTGCATAGAGACACTTTGAAACAAAAAAAAGTTTTTAATGGCAATAATTCCTGACAGCACCGTTGTTGTTTGATATGCTCCCATGTCATAATTGTACCATTTTCAACAGTACTTTTCCGTGGCAGCCATTTAATATCCATAGTAGCTCAGTGCAACTTGCTGTATTGGCTTCTCTTCTGTTGCAGTGGAGAAGAATTGAATGTAATTGCTGATACCTGATATTAGAATTTAGGTGACATCGAAGCTTGAATAATACTGGTATTGGTATTGGGGAAAATCTAGCCACAGCATGGTCCCATTGCCAGAGGTGCAAGTGATGTCATATGCTTAGATGTGCATTATGTACAGGTTCATCAGTCAGTCCTTTCTTAGCAGCAAAATGGGATGAGGAAGGTAAAGAAAAGAGTCATAGAACAAGAAAGGAAAGAAGGAGTACTTTTCAACAGAGATGCTGGCCTGTGCAGAGCGCTGACATGTGGGGTCTTTTCATGCTCATGGAGCGAGACTGATTCCCTCAAAGGGAATCACGTGTGAGTATGCATTTGTGTGTGTTTGACCCTCAACCTTAGCCTGTCATTAATGGTTGAGTTACAGTATAGGCATACTGTCCTCCCAGTAAAACTACATATCAGTTTGGCATTGGAGGCTGCTTCCATTTCAGCCCCTGGTCTTTAGATTACTCCTCTCTTTCCTCTCATAGATGGACTAAAGAGAAAGCCTCTGGGTGGCATTACCGAGAGCCTCGGCTCCTCTATGTGTAGCCTTGTGTTTCTGTGTCGGAGAACATGTGGCGGCATTTGTATGTTCATGTGTTTGAAGCCCAGTCCCTAGGAGGTCTCTTTTTCTCTTAAAAAGCCTCTTTTTTTGTGCTCTTGTACAGATGTCTGATGTCATCTTGCTTTTGAATAGCCAAGAGAGAAACTGCATACGACGCATGAATATTGCTTTGCTTTCAACCATATGCCTTCATGTGTGATGCCATTTGTCAATGTCAGTAACCCTTTAACACTTTAGGTTAAATCTGACCTCCTCTGCTGCAGTTGCTTACCAGTGTTGGATCTTAGTTGTAGTATTTATATGTACATTGGTTAATAGAGTTGCTAATTTAAATCTAAGCTTCTCTCATCCGTATGGTACTTCACAGCATCATCATTCTTCTTTCACATTTGATTTATTGATTGAATAGGATTTAAAGTTCAGACCTTAAGGTCAAGAGGTTGACTTTCTTATTGAAATCCCTTTAAAACAAGCTGTGAAGTCCCTGTGTCACAACTTAGCAAACATTTCAAGCTATTCCTTTACTGAGTCAGTTTTATGCAATGATAATATGAAATTGATTTTTAATCCAAATATAAGTTTAAAACAATATGCAAGGATGTAAGGCTCTAGGAATCTGTATAGGTATTTTAGTTACTTTTCTATTTTTCTCTATGGCATAACATTTATGCCTGCATTGTGTCATGATTGAGAATGATACTGTTTTACACATAATACTTTTGTTGCTCCCAGAATCCAAATCTATTTCATGCTCCAATATATTCAATTACCCAAAATACACTTGAAGAAGCTGTGTGATAAAGCAATAATGAAAAGCTTTATCTAAATATCTGCGTCTATCAGCCCATTGCTATCGTCATCTGTTTCATCCCCTGCCTGTGCTCAAATCCTCTTTTGCAGCACTGATGGTATTTTCAGGACCTCAATGAGATTAATTATTTCCGTATTTTGCAAACATTACACCGTGTGTGCCGCTCCCCCGTCCCCCTGCACGTGTACAATTAGCTCTGTTCATTTGTGTTGCAAATGAGCCGGCCCTAGCGGTGCTCCGCAGCCTCCATGGGCTTCTCCTGCCACGCAACGGAGAGGAGAACCCAGCCGAGGAGTGATCAAAAGCCTTCTCTGGCAGGCAGATGCTGTGTAAACACAGAGAAGAAGCAGCTCCTCTCTCCTCCTGCCTTCACTTCTCGCCTTCATTATTTTGGGAGTCTGCTGGCTGCCATTAATGAAACTCCATGTAATATTCATTTAATTCCAAGCGTTTACTCGTTCATTAGGTTTTAGGATAGTAGTTGATCTGATCTCCAGGGGTGTCAAGGAAGGGAAAAGTTGCTGACTTTGAAGATTTTTCCTTTTTCGATAGCTGGGTTCCTTCCATGTATTCATATGTCTCTCTTGATCTATTTAGAAGAGCATTCACAGTCCTTTCCTTGCTTACTTTCAGGGTCTGCTTCACACTTCTGTTGCCTTATATTCAACTTTCACTAAAGTTTCAAGACATTTTTCTTTTTCTTTAATTTTGGTGCAATGGTTCATCAAAATGTACACCAAGGACGCAGTAAGGTTACTTTTAGCATCTGCATGAAATATTATTTCAAGGCCTGATCTGTACACTCAAAGGCAAGATGAGCGACATATTCAATATATGCAAATCTAGAAATCTAGAGGAAAATTGTTGATGAATATTTTTCAGATGATAAATATGAAGTCCACTAACCTCCTCTTACCTCTGTGTGAATAAATTGTCTGAGATTAAACGTTTTCTCAGACTAGCACCCCTCTGGCTCTTTCATCTCCTTGGCTCATGGCATGTGTGACAGATGCTGTCCTATGCAATTACAATTAACTCACACAGCCTTTTGGTCCTGGGCTTGCTTTGCAAAGGTCTGACTGTGGGTTCATCGATTGAGACATTGGCTTGTCAATGCCAGAGTTCGGCACTTATCAATTTGGACGTGAGCGGAGGGTACGCTCAAATCTCACGCCAGGTCTCAGTTCGTGCAGTGAATCTGTCTGTCGGAGAATAATTAGATCATACTATAACAGTGCTTGTTAAGACGGATAGATAGAGGTTCACAGATTTACTGTTAGATAAGATATCTAAAATGTATTTTATATTACGCTCCACCTCTAACGATCTCTGTAGGCTACATTGCTTTTTAAATAATGTTGAGCAGTGGGAGCTGTCAGTTGATTTCTTCAGTTGTGTGTTTTATTTGATGAATTTTTGTTTGTTTAATCGATTTACTTTAAAGATTAGAGAGGCTGCTTTTAGTAAATACATGTTCAATGTTCATGCTGCAGATATCGCTGCAGAAAATACTGAGACAAATTAAAACAGAAAAACTAAAAACATTTACTTTAAAAGGACAGAAAATCTTCCAGAGGATAGTAAATACAACTTTTAGCCTCTGAAATATGAAATATTTAGGAATACAGAACATCAACATTAGATCATAACTAATCGGTATGTCCGGAGATTAAAATAATAAACATGCTGATGTGCCACATGCGTAATTACATGTGACATAATAACGAATAAAGAAATCCGGGGGCTGTAAAACGGAGTCAGGACCTTCTTTTATGTAAGTGTTCTTACGTTTGGAAAGAAAACTAATCGGATGAGAAGTGCACATTGCACAGCATTTGATTAAACACTTTATTCATGTGATGCAGGACGTTTCAGGTTTCTCTTCTCTTTTAAAGTCTCATTAATGGCGAGCTGCCAGTGCAGCCGACGTTATCCGACACAGATGCAGGTTCGCCTGCACCACTTGTGCCTGATATTGAGGCTGAACCGATGAAGGAAGCCACTCGCTCCACGATCTGGGATTATTTCAGGTGGGGTCCGGCTGGCGTCCTCCGGTCAGCTCTGGGTGCTGCTTCTTTTAAGACTTGCAACACTAGGCTACATTGTAGCGATCGTTTGGTCTGACCAGGTTTTTTAAACTAAAAGTATTAAAAAAATATTTATATATTATAGCCTATATTATGTAGCTACATTACATATCACGGATATTATATATTTTTTATATTTAACACCGACACTGTTGAGATTTCATGCAGGCGCATTTTTTCTGAAGCTCTTTAATCCTACATTTCAGGCTGCCAAACAACATAATGTTATTCCTCTTTACTTTTCTCCGTTATGGTGTCACTCAGGTCATATCTCGTTTCTCTTCTTTGCCGTATTACGTGTCTCCATGCCGTAAACTCTGGGGGCGAGGACAGCGGAGCCGTGAATATATAGGGGCGTGGTATTTAAACGACGATCGTTTCCAGCTGCCACACTTACCATAGACTGTCTTGCGTACGCTGTGATCAACCAGATACGCACGTTTCATAGGTCCCACGTAGACCCTGTGGTACAATGATTTCTACACCCAAATCTGCACTGGTTTCTACACCAGATTCATGAGTGAAGGCCACTGAGTGGGGTCTTTATCAGACAAAGCTGGAACCTTTTCCTAAACTAATTTTTTTGTGGCAAAAGCCTTTAACAGGGAGAACTAACATGTATAGTTAGAAAGAGTAAAAAAAGCAAGAAATGGTTTTGTACTTGGATGTTCTTCAGTCTTTTTCTCCTGAAACACCAACTTCTTTGACTAGCTGCTATTAGCATCTATCCATCTTTACAAGTGAATTTGTTGGTTTTCCAAACCAGTTTTTTGGTTTAATGAAGAAGTAGGCGACAAGTATGCAACAATGTAATTTTCTTTTAATTAATAGATATATAATGTTTTTCTCTTCTAATTTGTAACACAATTCTGTTCATCTTTTTTCCTTTTTAGCTATCACAAACATTAACACTCGTTAAAAAATAGTTGCCCATAGAGGTGTGTGTGTGTGAGTGAGTGAGTGTGTGTTTGTCTGTGTGAGTGTGTGTGTGTTCAGGATGCACCTTCCCCCCAATCCCCACATCTTCCTGTCTGCCTCCAGGCAATCCTTCTGGCAGATGAGCTGTTTGAAATTCAACTTAAGAGAGACTTTAGGGAAAAGACAACAACACAGGTGTGGAGGAGAAGTGGGGAAACAATAGTTTATTATTCTGAAAACACAAAAGACAGCAGAATTGTAATCTTTCCAAAGGATACTACCAAGTAGTGATTGTTCAGCACTAATTTGCCTACAGTAAGACAGCAGTTCAGTTTGCAAGCTTGATAAAGCTAAAGCACAACAGGATTTTCAAAGTTGGCTGTTTGATGTGAAGTCTGCTGTCAGTTAACTTGCACTCAGTGCATATCAGAGTTTGTTTGGCTAGACAATCAGTGAGTGATAGCATACATCTTGATTTGATTATGCCCAAAGCTAAGCACAGAGATGCACTGGGGGAACTTGGCTGCAGTAGCTTCCCTTCCCTTTCGATGTAATTGGAGAGTGCTTACGCCTCCTTTCCCTTTTGTATACTGCCCATTTAGCCTTCTGATATTGACAAGCAACAACCATGCTTTTGATGGTATGTAGCAAAGAAATGGAACATAAGAAAGATTTGTTAAATAAAAACATTTACTCTTTTCTTATGAGGACTTGTGGCTCAGAGTCAGATAACAATCTTTCGCTGCAAACTCAAAATGGTTAAATCATGTCTTAAAAGAAAATGCTTTGAGTAGGAACATAATTCAATGGAATTTAAGAATGTCAAGAAAGTTTGGTACTAAAATATTATACTGTTCTTGTTAACACTGACAGGTTCATTTTACCCCTCCATGTGTTTGCACTGAGCAGAAAACTGTGTGGAGATAGGCGTGGAAAAGAATCGTATGAGAGACTGAAGGCCCAACCTTGAACCCACCATGAAGGGCTATATAGCCTGGACCCCATCATCATTTGTCAGCAGTGAGTGGATGATATCCAATGAAACATTGCTCACCTGTGATCAGATCACAGACTCCTTCTTCCCACTGACTGGATCACACTTCCTGCTGCTAGTCTACCCTTCACGCTCACAGCTGTACGCCATGCTTAGTGTTGTCATATATTTAGTACAGGGAGGGCTTGGCTGTGTGCCGCGTCATGTGGTGTTGCTGCAGTCTACTGTTGACAATAATAGACTCGGAGGAGTTGGAAGAAAAAGAAAGAGAGGGGGAAAGTGTATGCGGGGGTAAATGGAGCGACCAATGTGTCCAGACTGACCTGCACTGCTGTTGCTTTCCCAAGAGGGTGTTCAATCCATCCAGTCCCAGAGATGTTATTTTGGGCAGCAAGGATTATTAAAGCATCTTCTGACTCACCCCTGAGCTTTTTTCATTACCTCTTTACTTTCTGTGCAGCCAGACAGCCATGCAGCATCACTGCCTTTGATTTCAAATGCAGCCTGCTCACTGGAATGAAAAATGCAAACCAAGAAAAATTCATGAGTAGGGAGAGAGGAAGAAAGAGAAAGACAGAGCTTGCGTGTGTGTGTGTGTGTGTGTGTGTGTGTGTGTGTGTGTGTGTGTGTGTGTGTGTGTGTGTGTGGACAGTGTTTTTTAAAGTATTTTTCCTCTGCAGAGGTATGGCAGTGTCAGGTCACAATAGAATTTGCTGGGTTATGAATAACACGACAAATCTCAATATGTTCTCCACACGGAGTGCTTTGTGAAAATAAACAATGACTGACAAGCACTTAGCAGTCAACATAGAGTACATCTGTACCAGGCAGGTAGGAGGGGTCTCCATGGATATCCCTTCATGTTTGCCAGAAAAGTCTGTGAGATGTTGGTGCGTGGGGGATGTAAGAGTGAAACCAAGCTGCAACCTCAGGTGTTGAAAAATTAAGCCAATGCCGGCCGGAAATGCAATTATATATAGAAATAAATGATTGCAGCCTTGTTCAAAAAACACATTTGGTCTCTATAGCATATAGAGCATATTATATGTAATTGTTTGTAAAAGAAATATACGAGGGGAATTTTTTAAATAACTCAAATGTAAAAAAATATACATTTATCTAATATCTGGGTGTGGTTGAGTTTACATACAGTTGGGCTTGTTGTAACTGTTTGCCAGGAGATTTAAGGCCAAGAAAACAGTGGTTGACGTCACTGAGACTACTTCCATGTTTTATACAGCATATTGTGTTGAACTTCGTATTGCTGCATTCACTGCTTACTCATTTTATGGCATCTTCATTCTACCTATGTGTAAGTTGTACAGTGGAAGGATACACAATAATAACACTTAACTGCTCAT
This sequence comes from Labrus bergylta, assembly GCF_963930695.1. Classification (NCBI taxonomy): domain Eukaryota; kingdom Metazoa; phylum Chordata; class Actinopteri; order Labriformes; family Labridae; genus Labrus; species Labrus bergylta. Next base: position 1,410,998 of record NC_089202.1, on the reverse strand, counting down.
ATATCATTGGGCATTAAACAGGACCCTGAAACTGAATTGAATTCAGCTATCATTTATTTAATAGTTTTGACAGCTGTTCTTTTTCTTCTATAACATAGCGTGGAAGGGAAGCTAACTATTATCAAGAGCAAGTTAAAAGTCCGTTCTCATTCACCATATGGTGCACAGAGTGTTGTGTGGTTTCCTTAGAAAAGATGACTAGCATAAGTTTGTCTTTTATGTGGTGATGTAGCATAGATGAGAACACGTGTATTTTCTTGAAGTTCAAAAACTTGGTAAAAATGGGAATTGCCAGCTCGTGAGGTGTTAATTACTTACAGGCCCTCAAGAGTAAACCCTCTACCCACAACTGCAACTGATGTCTCTCTAGTGTAACTCTGTTCAATTCAAGCTGAAGTCAATAGGCATAATTACAGACACACACAACTCCTGTGCTGCTGTGAATGCACCTCATTTAGACTGTATATTCTTAGTCTGCTCCACAGAGGTGTTTGCTTTAATGTATTCCAGCTGCGATGGGCCTTTTTTATGTGTCCTGTTCTTTTTTAATAAGATTAAAAGAATGTACACATGTTCAGTTTCTCTGACCTTTCTGCAAGAAGGGGAGAAGCAAGTAGCGGAAAACTTTCCTGTCTGGTAGCTAATCTTAATGGCATATTCTGCTGGGGCTTGGCCTACATCGAGTGCTAGTGGTGCCTCATCTTAAAAAGGAGACATTAGTGTGGAAGATGTATTAACCACACAGAGTATAAACATGGGCTCAGAAGGCACTATATGGTCTGCTCACAGACAGGAGGAGACAGTGTCTGTGTTCTTGGAGCCAATTAGTGAATACACTCAGAAATCTGCAGACACTGTTTGCAAAAGTAAAAGATGTTGCTGCACAACTTTTTGTCCACTTGTGTCACATAGAAATCTCCACAAAAAAGATGTGACGAGATGGAGTAAGGGAGTAGCTGCCATCAGTTACTGTCAATGAGGTCAGTGCTGCATTGACATGTGTGGATGTGTGTACAATTTACTGAAAAGACCTGGCCCAGGCAAAAAAAATTCTATACCGGAAGTAGCACAGCAACAGTTGCTATGAGAGGGAACTCTCTGATGGTTGTCAGCGGACCAATCAGAGAGCCAACAAAGGGTCAATTGAGCAAGACTTCTGGGTTATAGCTAACTCAGTGTATGCAAGAGTGTATACCTGGTGACAGCTGTTGGATCATTTTCCTGCCAACAAAGGCAGTCCCCAATCCAGACCTTAACTATCTGCTCTTTTGCAATTAGGTTGCCCATCTTTGCTCCTACTGCCCTGATCCATTTAGATCATTGACATACTTCATGAATCAGTAGAGGAAGATGTACCTGAATGGTGTCAGCATCAAGTGTGAGCAATGATGTACAAGTTTTAAAAAATACAGAACATAATCTTTGCAGGACAGGGTGTGCCTGATGTGTGAAGTGGGAGCACCACAGAGCCATGGGATGTTTCATTTTTATCATGGAGCAGAACAAAAATGGACTTATTCCACTCTTTACAAACATGTATTTATTGGTTAAAGTTTAGGACTGAGTAGCATTCATGTTGCTGTTTTTGTTTTAAATGTGTTCATTTGAAAACTGATCAATAACAGGAAGTATATTGCATTTATTGGAAATTAAGTTCAAAGTTAACTTTCAAATTAGAAAAATCGAAGTAACATACTTCACACAACATACTGCCCACAAGAGTATTAGCCTAAAATTATTCAAGAGTACTCAAGTACCATCACATATTACAGGTACCAATCAAAAAGCATCAGCACAAGGAATCAATGTCCTTTCAAAAGCCTAACAGGAGCAAATGTCCAGTCCCTGCTTTCATTTAAAGAGCTTACTTATCTTCTCTGCTCTGGTGTCTTAGCAAAAAAGCAAGAGTGGCTGTGGCTCAGAGGTAAAAAAAATCTGTCTATTGATTGATCAGCAGTTCATCCCTGGAATCCTGCAGTCCACATGTCAAAGTGTCCTTGTGCGAAACCCCAAACTGGGTTGAAAGAATCACCATCCATGTGTAAATGTTTGTGATTTCATTAGAGTGGTACTTATGTGCAGCCTAGCACTTAACATAGCAGCCTCTGGCATCAGTGTATGAATGGTTGTGTGTAAGGGTGAATGTGACATGTAGTGTCAAGTGCTTTGAGTGGTCGTAAATATAGAAAAGTGCTATAAGTGCAGTCTATTTTACCATTTATATGGTGACACTGCAAAAAAAAGATGGGGCGAGTTGTCATTTCTTGCGATCTTCCTGTGCCTAAATAGTTGGGAAAACTACAGTAGTGGTCCCATGAAATGCTAGTTTGATAATACAAAGCTTGTGCCGCAAATTTGTTTACATATTATTTACTTTTTTTCAAAGGAATTACATGCAACATTTTACACATTAATATAGAAGAAATAAAGTATATATTATGTAAATTTATCTCTGAGTCATAACTGTCTACACTGAGTGTCAAGTGCAAGTCCTGCTGGCTTTGTTGTTGTTGGAGTCATGTTTACATCAGGTTTACATGGACAAGATGGCCAGCTCCTCCCCTTGCAGAGAAAAGAAGAATAACATACTCACTTCTTATTTGAATGTCACATGAGCATTTTTAATTCATGGCTATACCATGTAAGTTTATATGCAATGTGAAGCTACGAGCTAACTAAAGTGTGCTAACATTAGCCCACTAACAAAACAATGCAGCCCACAGTCTTTTGCTACTTAAGCAAAGGACAATTTTGTTCGCTGCTTGTGCCTGACTTATTGGTGTGAAAGCGAGGGGAGTTGGGGTTGGAGGTGTGTTGCTGTTGCTCATCTACTGGACCAAGAAGTCGCACATCACTTTTATCAGTTAAACCTAAACATGAAATTTGAAAGGTCAAATGTTTTATGTAAAATACATTATTATTCATGTATGAATTCTGACTAGTAGATAGACATTTCCCCTCAGAGTACATAAAGCATTTTAAACAATAAAAAAACAATCAAACTTTTGCCATCTCTAGTTTGATTTAGGCTTTTTGCCTCTCAGTTTGGTACTCTGATTGGCACTCCAAAACTTAAAGCCCTGTCCCTGACTGTTGTGATAAAATGACCTCAAAGGTCTTTTAACATTTCCTCTCATTCCAACCTCCGTCCTGGAAAAACACTGTGCCAACCAATGGCCCACCTGCTCTTCCGGATTCCACAATCCCGTCAGTCAGCTGTCACCACCGCCATCAGAGACAGAACACACACTTGAAGTGTATCCTCAATCCAACTCAGAGCCGCTCTCACAGGAAGGCTGAGGCGAGCAGGGAGGTATAGGGATAAATGGATGTGTTTAGAGAAACACAGTGGCAGATGTGGAAAGTGTAAAGTCAAGAGAGTGAAAAGAAAGAGACAAGAACAATGCCTTTAGTAACATCCTGATGGTCAGTCATAACACACTCATACAAATGCACGGTGTGGTCTTATCAAAACAGGTCCCTGAAAATCTGCTTTGTCATCACGATGCAGAACCAGAAAAAAAGGTCTTTGATACCTTTTGCAAGGCACAGAAATAATGGGGTAGATACATCTCTTTTTCCCTTTCTCTATCTGTCTAGCTCTCCCTCCCTCCCTCCCTTGAATATGATTTTGCCTTAAAATCCAGACTGTAGATAAAAAAATGAACCATGTATTTTTGTTCAGTTTTGTTGGTTTAATAAGACCATAGACTGACATAGATTAGGCAAGACCTGCTCTGCCTGTGATTGGTGATATATCAGATAGTAATCAAGCAGTAATCCTTTCCCAGGCAGGGGGACTGAGTGGACAGCAGGGTTGGAAGGGGTGGCTGCTCTACCTCTAGCCAATCGTAGCAATGATGATGTTAAACCTAAAAGTCAGCTTGCTTTCAGGCTTTGCAGAGTGATAAACTGTCCCATCTGTACACATCTGGCAGGGCATTGTGCACAGAAGACCATCAGAAACAAAGCAGGTCATGTTGATGCTACACAGACATTAGTATATCAGAAATTGCAGCTAAATCGTCTGCTTGCAGTGGGATTTTACCCTTGCTTTATTGTTCAAGCTAACACAGGGTCTGGATTTGTTTTTTGTTTTTTACTTTGAGGGGCATCCCACATATAAAGCAGCTGACTAAGTAAGACTTAAAGTGACTTTGCATCTGTAAATGTACCTTTAGAGGCATTTTTCCTTCTTTTGTATCTAATCTCTACTTGCTCTCGACTGGCATATGCACATTCAGCTTGTTTTTTCCTCTGCTTTTTCTTTCTCTAGTCATCTTGTTTCAAAAAGAGACCATTTCAGGATGTATTGTTGTTATTAGTGGGCCAGATTCCTATCAGCTGAGACATCTGCAACACTGCATCACTCATTTGTTCTCATTTGACTGCTGTCCTTTATCTGCAAAGTAGAGGTTGAAAAACCCCCACTGGGGGCAGCATTGCATTTTCACCTTGATTGCTTTTTGGCTTTCTTATTTGGCATGTTTCTTAAGCAGCAGAGGCAGAGCAGAGCCACTGTTTCACACTCAGTCTGAAGAGTGCTGCCGCAAGACTACTTTTACTGCTGCTGTGTGAAGATCATCCATTGCACTCCAGAAATAATACAAGGACATGTTTTAGGGCAATACAAGGACATGTTTTTTATTCCTGATACCAGGTAGTTTGGATCATACTGGACTGCTTTTAAATAATGTTTTCTGCACAGGAGGCGTTGTAATTGTGTTGAGCAGCAAGTAATAGATTTGAGCTGAAATACATCCCAGGATCTGGTACTTGATTTTAAGTAAGTTTGTTATATCTCATAAGTCAGGGTTTTTGAGCAGTTTAAATTGAGGGTGTATAGACTCAGTGTGTTTATCCAGTAGTGTTAAAGAATAACATGTTGCATAGGTGATCCTTTCACTAGTTTAGTTATGTATGGATAAAAAATGTATGGCTAGGAAGGCTTGTGAAGCAGTTGTGTTGTAAGATCAAAGATTTTTTGGTGTAACATACAGTAGAGGATAAACTCTAAACTATAGTGCCGCTGCAGTTTGCTTTGCCACTGAGTTTTTTTAAAGCAGTATTAAAAAGTAGAATAGTTTTAATTTATTTTTGCATTACGAAAGAGTTTTAAAGAGGTTTTGAATAAATATCTGTGATTTGCTGAATTGTGGTGAGGTAGTGACTAACTTGGTGTTTGTGTGTTAATGTGTTATTGTGTGTCCATACGCAGTGTAGATCATCAAACCAGTTAACTGCTCATTGCCTTAGTAATTGTTTTTTGAGCTTTTAACTTTCATGGGTAAGAAAAGGAATATCAACCATGACTTTGGTCAAATATGTGTGGGGACAGAGGTCATTTAAACAGCCAAAGAATTTGTGAAATAAACATTTTATTCCCTCTCTCTTTGACATGACTATAGCTGTGAGAGGAGGGACAGAGTAAAGAAAGACTTGAGTTAGTATCATTTATGAAGTAAAGTAAGTGTGACCGCTGCAGTGTTCTAACTATACAGCAAATTAATCACTTGCCTATGTTGCGGATGAACCCTCTTTTTTTCCCATCATAAACCAACATCAAATGTTAATGACTTGCAACCACAGGGTCTTGTTCTAAGGCCTTTCATCATACAGCTGAGGCCCGATACAGACAGTAATGCACATAGACTGAGAGTATGACACAGATAGCGATACAGGCTCTATTTGTGGTTGTTTCAGTACAGAGCCCTACCATTTCGCATTACACCACTGCGTATTTGAGAATTTCACCAATTGTTTTTTTTTTTACGTGTGTTTGTGTTTGTGTGTGTGATTGTGTGTTTGTGTGTGTGTGTGTGTGTGTGTGTGACAGAAAATAACAGCATAAAAAGGTTTTATCATGGCAAGCATGTCAGGTCACTTCTAATCTTTTAGGGTCACACTTTTTAATCTTTCAGAACCATAGTGTAATCCCATGATTTTTGCAAGCCATGGATTTGATACATTTTGCTGTTTTTGATAGAAGAGTGTTCTTAAAAATATGATATTAAATTATCTTTAGGGCACTATAGGCATGTAAGGCCTTTTTAAAAACCATGATGAGACAATGTTTAGACCGCATCTTTGAGGTTTCTGCCTTTTTTCTAAGTTACAGTGTGAAAATGTTGTTAACTGTGATACTTTTTTCGTACTCAGAAATTAAACCCATTCCCTTAAATAATATCAATGTCATAGTTTCATGAATATTTAGTGTAACATACTCAATATGAAAGTCATTGTGCCTGTTTTATAGTGAGACAATCGTCACTCACCCTAAATGGAATCCTTTTGTCATTACTGTCATCATTGTCCTTGTCACCAACTGAAAGAATGAATGAACAGTTTCACAGCAGAGTGTTTCTATAGGTAGCTCAGAATAGGGCAACAGCAGTTAGTAGGTCTGCACTTATTCCCTCAGCAGGAATGTAAAGAACAGCAGCTCTTGTTTTTATGCCTAGTCTGTACCCTGCAGACAACATGGCTACCCATCATTGGTCTTGTAGGTGACCTCCTTAAACGACACTTCCTTTGCTGCGTACATGGCCATGTCTTCAGTGACATCACACCAACATTATACTATATAAGGGGATGTGATGCAGGGAGTTTGTCACTGTGCGGTGCATGACTCAATACTTGCAGCAGCTTGTTTTCTTTGCAGTATCACAGGCATCACTATTCCATGGTGTCCAATCCTGCCACTTGAAGTGAGGCTGAATCCACCACACCAGCTGCTTATTTAGCCATAGAACACAGGTTTAAGGTATCTCCCTGTTTCTTTTCTGGTGCTTCCTCCATTATAGATTGTGTCAAGGCGGAGCTGTGGAGGGCTCAGAGGTATCTATAGAGAGGCTATAACAGTAGCAGCTGGAGCAATGGGGGAATAATGCACAGAAGAAAATGTAGTGCTGCGCCACCGCTCTGTTGTACTTACGGAAGGCAGGTTTAGGGCTGGCAGTGTTAGCATCATGATGCTGATGGATAAGCGTTAGCTAGTTTGCTAGTTGGCAAAGACATTTCTCTGTTTGGAAAGGAAAGACATGTGAAGTTTAGGGTATGGGATCTAACATTCCAGAGGTGTCATTAGCCTACAGCCCTGCAGATGAACTGAGAGCCAAACAACTACAAACATGGAAGCATGCACAAGTGACCTCTCATCTTCACTGAGCTACAGTAAAGAGGTGTTTCACATTCTCTCTCCCCCCCCCCCCCCCCCACCCCCCGCCTTCCATCATTTCTCCCATCCAATCACAGCCTCAGTATATAATTTCTGCAAGCACTTTGAATTTGTGAATGAAATTCAGCAAAGCTAGTGTCCAGGAGCATATCATGAAAGATAGAGCAACCCTTATGTGTTTTTCCAGCCTAGTTTGAATCTCTTATGAGCTGTGTTGGGATTTTAATGTGATTAGAGACATTTGGTTTGATATAAAGCAGAAAGGAAAGGTCACTTGTGTGAGCTAGCTCCATCACAGAGACTTTCTTTGTTAAGGATGTTTTCACTAAAGTCTGCATCCATTAGTCTTGTTTTTGTTGTGTTCATGTCTCCACCACTTCTTGCAAGGATTTTTTTTATACCCCATTAGCAGGAAATCACTCATCAATCAAGTTTGTTGCTCATACAGTCTTTTTTTTTTCAGATATGCTTTTTAAGAAGTAATGTTGCAGGTGGTGGTGTCCTCTCAGAAATTAAGAAGGCAGCACTAATTTTTTCATTTTTTCTATGGAATAAAACATGAATTCTACCTGACATTTACAAATGCACATCCAAATACTTAGCCAGCTTTTGGGTGAAGCTGCTTTTTTGCGTGTTTTTTGTTTGAAATGCAGTAAATTATCAAAAATCCTTCAATGTCTTGCTTCCTAAAGAAGAAGAACAGTAGATTTCAAATTAAAGGCAGCACTTGATTCTTACCAACACATCTTGCAGGTACAGCTCAACACTGGCATACTGATTTGAGATTGTAAGCTGAAAGCTGCATAACAAAAGATTTGAATTATCAACCTCAATATAAGTTCAGCAGCATACCTTCATATTACAGGGAATCATCTATATTATACTATAATATACTGAACCAATTGTAGTCAAACGTCAATTCTATTTTTGTCTGTTTGGTTGGACTGCTGATGATAATCATTATCTACATAATTTCAAGCAAATAACTTTGACCAGGTACTGAAAATGTACTTCATTACCCTATGCTAGTGGTAGTATAACAATTGTTTATATTGACCTAATTCATTTGGTTTACCATACTATTGATTTACATGGCTGACATGTTTCTGTGTAAGTCAAGACAATGTTTTATGTGTAAATAGTAACAAGAACTTCTTCAATGCGTCTCTCTCCATTGCAGCCAGAATCAATTAGCAATTAATATGCAAAGCTGTTTGGAAACAGGAATAGGCTCAACCTACCCATAAGGCTTAACTTGCCCCATTATCCCCTTAGCTAAGAGCCAACTTCTCGACTGTTTCCTTTCTTTCTTGCTCACCTCTTCCCTCCTGCATGTTCTGTAGTTAGGTGTTTACAAGTTGCTAGCTGTTGTTTGCAACCTGCACTAGCGATGGTTGGCTTAATAGGGCTTGGTTAGGTTAACTTGTCTGGAAATCACCTGCTCGTGAACTCTTGTTCTGCGTCTGCACATATGCCAGCCAGCCGAACGGACATAACGAGCATCTAAGATTAGACAGTGATGTCACTGTGGTACAGAAATTGGGAAAATGTAGCTTGTTTGGATGCTCCCGCACTGCTTGATCAATAAAACAGATAAGCTACAGAATCTTTTTGTGGTGCCGTTACTGCCCAATACTGTAGTTTCCAAATTAAATATATTTGTCAAATACTATTTAAAGCAGAATTATAGATCTTGCTTTTCTGAGCAACCAAAGAAAACATATTTAAAGACTGATGTACCACTAGTAAAAATGTAAAAAGAAAATAACTTAAATTGTAATTTCTAATCCAGCAAGCATGAAGCAACAAAAGCATTTAGTTGGTGGCCTTTGTAACTTGCCAATGAATGCTAAGCCCAATAATAAGCCTTTTTTAAACTTTGTTTTTGTCTCCACCCACTCCTGAGGCAAACCTCTGTAGTTGCTGAATGCTTTACTAGTTTCAGAAGCTGGCTGCTCACTTTGACTGTGGTTGGGTTAATGGCAGTTTTTTCTGAAAATGATTGTTAGCTATACTGCTGCCTTTGAAAGTGTATACAATCGAAAACAGTTAACAGAACAATGAGCTAACCATCTCAAAAGTGCTATGGTGCTTATTAACAGTGTTAATAAACTATTCAATAGGCAATTCATGTTTTAACTCTTGAAATTAGTCATCTGTTGTTTTTGTAATTTTTCTTTAACTTGGCCATTCATTGAACCACAATTTACTTTTTCTGATCTCACATAAATAACACTTTACTGTATGTACAAGTTGCTGGACTAAACAATTTGAATCAAACCATGATAAAACTTCTGATAGTCAATATTTTAATCATACAGTAGTTTGTTGAACAATACTCTGTGCCAAGGCATCATTCTTTCTATGTTTGCACAACAGTTACACAGTGTATACTGCAATATATATATTAAGACTAACCCATATGGTCTTTGATGCAGTAGGAAGGGAACAAACCTTCTCAGTGGTTTGTGAATCAGCCAATCACGTGAGGAGTCCTTACCTTGGCCGGTGAGCAAGGTTGGCAGCAGTGATTTATGGAGCCCTTTATAATTGTAAGTTGTCATGTAAAAAATAAAGGGATGCTTTGCAGAGCTTTTTTTTTTTTTAATGATTTATTTTTTGGGCTTTTTTGTGCCTTTAATTCAGAGGGAGGACAGTGGACAGAGTTGGAAACCAGGGAGAGAGAGCGGGGAATGACATGCGGAAAGGGGCCACGGGTGGAAGTGAACCTGGGCCTACCGCTCGAGACGAGAGTCTAAACACATGGGACGTGCGCCCTGCCACTGCGCCACCAGCGCGCCCTGCAGAGCTTTTTACTTAGCAAAATGTGTTTATTATTTTGGTGGAAAAGTGGGTGAAATGTAGGAGAAAATGGCTTATGAATAATTAATACTCATACAAAAGAGTAAAGGCATTAAAGCACAGTTAGCCTCTCCAGGCTTTTCACTCACTTCCTGGCTGGCTGCTCTCTGACAGTCCAACAAAGACAAAATAACTGATAGCTTATTTTAGATATGTGGGGTTCCTTACTTTAAGTATACTTGAAAATATCTATCTTTGTCAGTAGTTGTTCTTGTAATTTCTCAATTAATTATCCTTCCCTTAGCAACAAAGTCGTTTTTTATTTTTTACATTAGACCAGGACACAAGTTTGAAACAAAAGGTCTGATGGTAGGCCTTTGTGTACACCTGTGTCTTATGTTTCTTTTTCTTTGTGCTTTGAGTTGACATTTTCACCAAACAGAAACGGTGGTGAAGTAAAAGACAGAAACCGATCCACTGAGGCTCATCAATTCAGAAAGAACTGAGACATATTTTTACAGCCTTTCATGTTCACTGTACTGTGAACAAAACTGAATCATTTATTAGTGCTCTACTCTATGTACACTGCCTCATTCCCATTGCACACACATTCACGCATGCACACGCACTCACACACATTTTATTTTAATTTAGTTTTTGCATTTATTTAAGAGAAAATAGCTTGCAAACTTGGGTTGCTACCTGCCATGTTTTTCAGCATACAGAGTCTATTGCAATGAGAAGAGGGAGTGCTGCTGCATCTTTCTGCTTAGTCCCATCTCTCTCTGTCTCTGTCTTTATCTTTTCTCACCCTCCCTTTATGTGTGTGTGTGTGTGTGTGTGTGTGTGTGTGTGTGTGTGTGTGTGTGTGTGTGTGTGTGTGTGTGTGTGTGTGTGTGTGTGTGTGTGTGTGTGTGTGTGTGTGCGTGTGTGTGTGTGCGCGTGTGTGCGCGTGTGTGTGCGCGTGTCTGTGCGCGCGTGTGTGTGTGCGCGCGTGTGTGTGAGACACAGACATAGAGTTTTGACAGGGATTGAGTCCTGAGCAGAGCAGGGCTTCAGCCTCAGTGGAGTTGCGTAGTGATTAGTAATGAAGCATTGAGAGGTGTTTGTTTGCCAGACTGAATACACACAATTTACCTGAGATTTGGCAACACACATTGTGATTATCAACATGGACATGAAATGCTCTTTTTTTTCAAATCAAAAGTTGAGACCAAAACCACATATATTTACAGAACCAATGCTCACCGATATTTCTTCCATTTTGTCCCCCTCTTTGATCTACAGGAAACGAAGCCCATCTGCATCCAGGGATCCAAACCAAAAATACGACCAAAGGGAGGGGGGCGACCATTCACAGTATGCCCCGACGGACGGCAGTATGCCCAGATCACCGTCTGATTATGGGGATGGGGACCCCCGGCGGGCTCCGCGGGGCCCACACATGTACCCAGATGTGGATGCGTCACGAATGGGCTACAGGGACCGGCGTGGTCCTGGACGCTGGCACTCCCAGGAATACCCGCTGGACCAGGAGCTAGATGGACCACCTAGTGAGTATGACCTCCAGCGGCAGCGGCAGGAGGAATTCCAGACTCGCTATCGCAGTGACCCCAACCTTGCACGCTATCCCATTAAGCCGCAGCCCTACGAGGAGCAGATGAGGATGCACGCTGAGGTTGGACGCCTGCGACATGAACGCCGTCATAGTGATGTCTCCCTGGCCTATACAGAACAGGATGAACCAAGCCCCATCCGGCTGTCTCGACAGCATCTCACTGAGCGCAGGCCGCCTATGGTGGGACAGCGCTCCTACTCTGTTGACCGCTCCTCATCTGGGCCCATGGGTCCTGGCCTTGGAGGCCATCGAACCTCTAATCACAGCCCCCCCACGCCTCACCGTAGCCCTGTACTGGGTGACAGATCAGGGGACCTGCAGAGAGGGGACCTGGGTGTAGGTGGAGATCCAATGAGGAGGCAGCAACACCACTTGGACCCTAGTTCAGCTGTTCGCAAGACAAAGAGGGAAAAGATGGAGAGCATGTTGAGGAATGATTCCCTCAGCTCGGACCAGTCAGAGTCGGTGCGCCCACCACCCCCCAAGCCCCACAAAACCAAAAAGGGAGGAAAGATGCGCCAGGTGTCACTGAGCAGCTCGGAGGAGGAGCTGGCCACCACGCCTGAGTATACCAGCTGTGAGGACGTAGAGATAGAGAGTGAGTCAGTCAGTGAGAAAGGTAAGGGCCACACTCACCCCCAACATGTAGTCTACTCTTTATTTGCTGTGTAAAATGCAATTAAAAAGTCATCTTTATCTAGTACTGACAGAATGTTGTTGTTAGGCAATACAGATCACTTTTAATCCGTAAATGATGACCTAACTGTTGTTGCTGTTTAATGTGGATATTAATTCTTGCTGTTGTTGACTCAGATTAACATTGAGATGACCCAGTCTACAGCCCCTCTCTATGTGCTCTGTATGTCTTCATGTTTTATGTGTAAAGATGGGTGTATGGCTCATTATTTTCTGGAAACAAAACTATCTTTTAAAAATGTTATTATATTCCTGAATTTCTAACATTTCTAAAATCAATAGTACCAACATCTGGTATACTTTTATAATTCAGGTGCCTTTGTTTTGGATGTAAGTTAAATAGTCTTTAGTTCTTTTGAGTCACTAAGGTGCAACCTCAGCAACTCATTTGCATTTCTTTTTATGCTTTTTTTTTTTTTTTTGTTTTTGACTTTTAGTGCGTCCTAACATGACAACAGTTAATTATTTTGGCAGAAAAACACTGCTTTTCATGAGAATGGTAACATAGGTATGAGGCACTGTCCTTTTCTTTTATATTATCCCAACACTTTCTAAAAAAAAGCAGAAAAATTAAAACAATGAGCCTTACATATGTGCAAAGCACCATTGCGTTTTATGTGTTCTCTTTAACTCTTCTCAAACAGCTTTCATGAATTTGAGGAGGAGTTCGGCTCACACATGAGCCTGCCAGATGTGTTTCAATGTGGATGGATGTTTATGTGTGTGGCTGTGATTTGTAATGAATGTAAAGCTACTACTCTTGGAGCCGTCTCCTTTTGCTGCAAAGTCATGGCGTAATTTTCAGTTCCTCAAAACGCTGTTTTAATATGATCAGTCTGCACTTATGTTGAGTGTTAGACAGAACAAGGAAGAGGGCTAGGTTTGTTGTTTTAGTGAAACAAAGTGAGCTAAGACCTTACTTAAGGTGAGTTCACACTTACATTGCATTTTATTAAATGGTTAAAAGTAGTTTAACTGAAACAAACTGTATCTCCTCTGTTAGCTTTGGAGACTCCCAGGCACAGTGACCAACAACAATGGTTGGGTTAGGAAGAAAAATCTGATCTAGTTTGGGAAAATGACAGAAGAAGTCATGTTATATCTGCTAGTGGTATACTGAAGTGTATTATTTTATGTGTTCATAATATTGGAACCACTCAATAACACAGGGGTTCCCAAACTTTTCAGCTTGTGACACCCCAAATAACGGTGCTACTAATTGGGGACACCCTTTGTCCCTGGGGATGGTTAAAAACATTTAATGTTGCACACAGCCGGCCACACTATTGCCAAAACATTGTTGTAAGAAATGCAAGAAATAGAACACTCGTAATCTCTTGAACTACGTTTTTGTATATTTTTCCCCAATCATGGATAAGATATGCTATTTTAGATTGTTGTGGTTTTGGAAGGAATCTCGCGGCCCCCCTTTCAATGTCTCACGACCTCTCAGGGGGTCCCGATCCCCACTTTGGGAACCACAGCAGTAACATACTGTACATGAGGGGTGCAAATGATTGACAACACTTTTAAATATGATGCCGTACAATGAGAAATATGATAATATAAATATGAAGAATCATTACCTTTCTAACCATGTCAACAAAAAAAATAAATGTAAGCTGTATAAAAGTAGAATTTATGGTTGAGCTGTTGTATTGAATTGCACCGTATAACACAGGTGGTCATTAGGATATGTCTGAATCTAGAGTCTAATGTAGCCTATAATCTTTACAGGCAACCAACACTTTCTATTAGAATAAATTTTTCTATCTGATCTGAACCACAGAATCACAAAGTACCTATGACAACTACAGGATTTTTTAAAGCAAGCTACCTTTGAAAAAAAGACACTGTAATCAAATAGTGGGGAATGCCCCACCTGCTTGGAATAACATGCATACTTTCCAAGTCTATAAACACAGTCTGAGTGACTAATGCCATTATGCATTTAATCAACATCATAAGCAATTGTTTAGCCCGTTAGCATCTTGACTGCCCCACCTGGTTGACATTTGATGTAATTACAAATTGATTTTGTGGTCAAACCTGTAATTACGGAGACCTTTACCTTATACATTTTTAAAAGTACTAAATACAAAGAAGGCATAATAAGCACAGGCAAGTTGAAAGAGTGACTGCATGAAATGTCACTCTAATATAATCAAGTTGCTGTTGACAATTGAAGGAAGTAGATTGGAGGATAGTAGAGAAGAGTGTAGTTTTCTAATGTCAGTAGCAGTTCACCAAAGTACCTGCCACGTCCTGAAAATGTTTAAACTAGAGGAGAGGGAAAGAATCAACTTGGTTTGTTATGTAACTGTTCTCCTCACTAAAGGGAGCAGCACAGCACCGGTGCTACATTATTGATGTGGGAGTTTCCAGGTTTACAGGAAGCCATGGTACAAAAATAGGGAGAAAAGCAGGTTGTTGTGAGTGTCAGAGTTTTTCTGTTTCTGTCTGCTTCTGTCTGCCTCCTCCATGGGTTAACCTACTTATACTTAACCTATACTTAACCATGGGTGTAGGAAAGAGAGGAAAAACAAAGAAAGTAATTCAACTTTTGACCTGAATAAGTAGGCTTTTCCACTAACCTAAGAACATCCCTGGACAGCTGATTATGTTGAGCTATCTTGGGTTCTTTACTTGGGTATAATTGGCAGTTTCATAATTTTATGACATAATTAAGTCTGCTGTGATATGGTGCATGTCAGGAGGCTGATAAATGGTTCAGATTCAATTCAACTAAAGCACTATTTGAAACTAGAGTGTCCTTGTTTGCTCTGTTTCAGAGTATACTTCATTATGCAACATACAGCAGGGATAAGATCAATAAAAAACAATACTTTATTAGAAATACCATGATGTTGAAAAATACGTAGAAAGTTCCAGATTTTATAGATATTTAAGATGCTTACAAAAAAGAGACTAATCCAAATTCAATTATTTTTTCAGTATAAAAAATAAGGATTCATCCTGCATATGCTGTAACATGCGCAACATGTTTGTGCAGTCGTCTTGACTGGGCAGAGAGTTGTGTGTTTAACAGCAGGCTAAGTAAGGAGGGTGTTTGTTATGCTTTAAAATCTCTGATACCCAAGGGGTCTGGTGAGGATTGAGGAGGTTTTGATGGGCTGAGAAGGAGGGGATAACAAAGGGAGGAAGAGACTGGAATATAGAGTATGTGCCAGCTATAATGGGTCTTGCTTGTGCCTGCGAATGCTGAAGACTGATTTATCACGATGGTCTTCTCCCTGTGTTTTTCTCTATATTGATTCCCCTGACATACAGTCACATGATAGTGCCGAACAGACAGAAAAAGGGACGCTGGCTGACTAACTTCAACACAGGGGTGGAAATGGTGTAGTGACAGGACAACTTAAGTTACATCCACATTAATCCTTTTTGGGATACAATTCTGGCACTTCAATAAGTCTGTTAGGTTTGTTGTCTATGTTCTTGAGCTGGAGCTGAGAAAAAACATTTTTATTAACTTCACTTTTCACTTGATGGCTAATCATTTTGTCTTCGATTTGAAAGAAAGTATTTTTTTTGGGGCATTTGTTCTTTGATTTACCTCTACTGAGGGTTTCACGTGACACAGTACCACCTTGTCTAAACATACACAGTACTGTTTCACCCCTGCCTCTCTTCTGCTCTGGCCCCTTGAATTGTAGTAAAAACAGCATCAATAATTAATGATCCAATTAATAGTTTACACTGGTTTTTATTGAGCTGTCAAAGTGATGGAGAGCCTGCTGGTAGTGAACTCAGCCACTGAATGCGCCCTACCTTTGCCCTGAATCAGCACTTTGTGGGCTTCAGAGCCAGGGTGAAACGGCAGGGTTGGGGGCAGACTGCTGATGCTCACAATTTATTGCCATGATGAGATTCCTTCTCCCTGAAAAAACACACAGTGCCTCGCTGGGGATCAGTGCCCAATTGTGGCATGCTGCTGGTTGTAAAGCTTTGGGGAAAGTGAGGGGGGATGCTGTGAGCATCTCCATAATTTGGCCCACTGTTTTTTTTTTTTTTGACAGACATTAAGGATGTGTGTTTGTGTGTTTGTGTGTGTGTGTGTGTGTGTGTGTGTGTGTGTGTGTGTGTGTGTGTGTGTGTGTGTGTGTGTGTGTGTGTGTGTGTGTGTGTGTGTGTGTGTGTGTGTGTGTGTGGGTGGGTGGGTGGGTGTGGGTGGGTGAGGGGGTTGTCTGAGGGTAGCACATAAAATGGAATGTAAAACAGGTGGCGATGAAACTGCCATTGCTAACCTTGTGATAACAAGAACTACAAGTATTTTTTGTATAGTTGCTCATATTAGTCAAGAATAGACAAATACAATTCTCACTGTCTTAATGTAAGGTAAGTTGATATATTGGTCCTCTATGAGGCCATAAATGCAAGCCTTAAGCTATTTGGACTATTTAGGCCACATTAGGCAAGTGACTTGTAATACAAGAGTGTCTACCATGCTGAGCTGGCTCTAGTGGTTATGCTGCCGAAAGAATAGCAGCCGGCAGGCAAAGTGGGTAATCACTGTTGACAGCTGTGGGTTAGAGGGTCACAGAGGACAAAGCCCGTCTGGGGACATCCATAATGTTTATATTACAGAGCAAACTGTGTACATTAAATAGTTTTAACATTTACATCATTGTATAGTGCTTTTTTAGTCTTCTGACTACTCAAAGCGCATTTTACACCGCATGTCACATTCACCCATTCACACCACATTCACACGCTGATGGTCGAGTCTCATATTTGTAAAAATGCAACTTACATCCTGAACGTGATTAATAAATCACATGGACAACTCCAAAAACAAAATCAGGTTTTCTGTGACTGACACAGGCCTGTAACACTCCTCTCCAGACATTTGATTAAGGCTAAATGAAATGATGGATGGCCTAGCTGCTTGTTTACCTGTGTACTACACTCTGCCCCTGCACACCTTTTGGCCCCACGTTTTTTCTTTCACACCTTTATGACACTGGAATGATTAAGCTTAGATTGGGCTACTAGTTCAGTGTTTATAAGCAGGAGCCTGGGTGCTTAGCTTTGATATTGAACTGCTTAATCTTCCTTTTATCAGTGAAGATACCAGTAGATATTGAAAATTACGAGTTAATTTAAGTAATAAAGTAATAAACAAAACTAAATAGCATGATGTCTCCACTGTGGAACTAACTTACTCAAATTATGAGCTATGCTTGTATTTCCCTTGAAACAATGTTGAGTATGTTTAAACATTACTAAACCTTATGTAGTGAAATGTTCACTATATAAAAGGAAAAACAAAACTACTGTTTTCTCTTCCACTTTCAGTATAAGTTCACAATATTTTCATCGAAATTATATTCACTCAAAATGCATTTTTCTGGCAATTAAAAGAATTAAAATGAACTCATAATAATTACCAATATTAAGTAAACACTTATTTTTATATTGTAGAACATGTATCAGGAATTATGTAGATGTTGCCTCCTATGAGTGCTGATCAATTATTTCATTATTATTATTTATTCATAATCATGCAGTTTGCTTCTCTGTTCTGTGCAAGAATGTAAAGGGAGGATATGGTTAGCTTTGCTTGAAGAAGGGGCAGTGAAGTGTGAAGTGTGGTGCTGCTTCTGAAACTTCTAAACTCACGCCCCTTAAACAAAAGGATTTAGTAATTAAACCTTGTGAATTGCTGGTTTGATTGAAATGACTCCTCAATTTAAGACAACAAGCAAACACATAGTTTTGACAGCAAAGCAAGCTGCATTAAGCCTGTGAGCCTGAGCTCAGGACAAACAAACCCCACACCACAGGCTTGTGTATCTTACATGGCAGTAGTGTTGCAAAAGTCTGATGACTGCTGGCATTTGTATTTTAGCGCTTAGGCACGCATTTGTGGATGAATGTAGGTGAATTGGTGTCACAACTTGTGGATCTATATAAGCATTTGTCGACTTATTTCCCATTTGTAGATCTATTTACACATTTATGGATCTATTGACGCAATGTCAAATAGTATTGCAACAATACTAGCTCCACTGTCCACAACTTAAAAGTGTGGTTATTATTAACAGTTGCAGCATTCTTCTTCGATATACCTAAAATCCCTTTCTCTTTACCCATTTAAGCTCCAGCTCCTATCATTTCCACTTAAACATTCAGAAGCAGTCTCCTTTTGTTTTTTCCATCAGAGTTCCCTAATTTCCCTGAGATTGAATCCTCAGCCAGATAATGCCTGAATGTGGCCTGTCCTGTATAGATCCATTAGCTTCTATAGCTCTTTGCAGGGCAAGCAAAGTGTGGGAAAAGTGATGCTTAAGGCTATGGGGTTGCACAAGCACAGTATTTTTAAGTGACCTTACCTGTGCCTGTGGTCCTGACTATCACTACAGCAACTAACATTCATGCAAGCACACACATTTATTAACAACCACATATAGCAGTGCAGGACCTGGTCAGCAAAAAGTATTTCTATTTATTATAATGTTTAACGCACTCTCAGGACTAAAGGACTAAAATGTCAAGACAAAGACATGGTCAATCCTGAGCAGTCAGACAGCATCTCTAAAAAATAAAACAATTTCTCTATCATTGAACAGCTTCACCTTTCGGTCCTTTTTAACTACATTATTCTTGCCAGTGGAAAATTTAAGCACTGCCTTTAGATTCAAGTTCATTCATCTA
The DNA here is from genome assembly GCF_963930695.1 of Labrus bergylta. NCBI lineage: Eukaryota > Metazoa > Chordata > Actinopteri > Labriformes > Labridae > Labrus > Labrus bergylta. The sequence goes on along the minus strand of NC_089202.1, from coordinate 1,392,027 downwards.
ATTAACTAGGACTTTTAATCCTCTTAATCCAATTGAAAGTATTCCTCATCTCTTTCTTCTGTGCATCCACTTGGGAAACCATAACAATTCTTGTAGAATGACAAAGTTAGTTTTGCATATGCTTTCCAGCTGATTAAGTTTTCACTGTGAGTTTATCATTATTCTTACTTTAATGGAGACATCATATCAGCATTAAATGATAGGCCTCACTGCAACTAAACCTTCAGCTTGGTTATTTCTATAAGAAAATAAAAATCTCCCAGAAATCTCCATCCTTACTTTCGCAGCCTCTCTTAAAGCTGTGTGTCTACTACTATAGAGAGGTAATCAGAGCCTCATCTTTAAAAGCTCTCCATGGTGCACTTGAGATTGAGGTCAGTTAAGGTTGTGTGGCACAGCAGACTGAGTCCCCTGTTAAACACATTCAAGATCTGTTTGCTGTTCCTTACAGATGCAGCTACTCACTTTCCCAGAACAAATTGTGACTGTCACTTGTTTTGCACTAACATATTGGGTCCTTTAATGATTGTTGCCCAGAAAATGAAGTTGGAAAATAGGAGGAAGACATTCAAGTTGAAAGATTAATGAAAATAGTTTAATAGTTCCCAGAATTTCAAATCGTCCTATCACAAATTCTGTTGACACCTTATCCACTGTCCTCATCCCCAGTCACAGTCCATTCAATGTAAAGAGAAAGACATTTAAGAATGGTGGACACTACCTGTCACATTCACCCTTTCACATTCAATTCATATAGTTATACAAAGTGCCAAGTTGCCCATTAGTACATTTCTCACATCCACATACTGTGGCCTCAGGAGCTTGTTGCTGTGCAGTGTCTTGCTCTGCAAGGACACTTTAACATGTGGCATACAGTGGTCAGTGATAGAAGATGACCCACACTTCCGAGGGGTGGCTGTGGATCAGTTGGTAGAGTTGTCGTGTGTCAACCATAAGGTTGAGGGTTCGATCCCTGGAAAGTTGAGCAACATATCTGATGTGGCCTTGGGCAAGACACTTAACCCCAGATTGCTGCCATTAGTGTGTGAATGGGTGGGTGTGACATGCGGTGTAAAGCACTCTGAGTAGTCAGAAGACTAGAAAAGTGCTATACAAGTTCAAGTCCATTTACCTCTACTCTACACCGAAATATAAAATATAAAAGGTCTTTCCTTCAGAATTTAATTATTGGCTATAACAAAGCAATACAGCTTTTCACACAAGTTCAGATTTGGTGTCGGTCACAATTGTACATTTTGTGCTAAGGGCAATACAAGTTTAAAAAATACAATTTTGAACTTAACACATAGGTTTGCATGTTGTTGGTATTTTTACCCAAAAAAAGATGCATTTTTAGATTTATTGTACTGCAGGAAAAAGGCAGCGAACATGTAGTCTCCAAAATATCCAATCCTATAGAATTTCAAGAATAAAATGCTGTTTTTATTGTTAAAGTGGTGATTATTGTGAATATATTATTTACGTCCTTTATGTGTTATTACCTTTCTCAACAGGATTCTTTCAGTTACAAAGGATCATTCTGAGCAGTATGTGAGAGTGCGCTGTGTGTGCATAGCTGAGATTTTGGATGTTTGTTTAGTGCTGTATGTATGTATTCAGTATGTATGCTCCTGTCTGTTGTAAATTGTGGTGTCCTCACTGGTCCCTCTTGCTGTCCTCTCTCGTCAATGTGCGCCCTTTCCCCCCACCTTACAGGAGATTTGGATGGCCATTGGTGGGACCATGCGTCTTGGCATAGCAGCGAGGCCTCCCCAATGTCTTTGGTGAGACATGTGGAGCCCTGCCTTGACCCCCTCCCTCCTGCCCCTGACCCCCATCTCTCTTTCCTTCTCTATGTCTCTCTCCTCCCCCATCCCCCCTCCCAGAGTCTTTTGTCATTTCATGTTTCCTTCGTTTTATTTACACCTTTGCATGTTGTTTTTCTGTTTTTCTTTCTGTTTTTATCCCACACCTGTAGGGGACAGTCAAAGGGGAAAAAGAAAAACTATTGAGCAAGCATTTATGTCCGAGCCGACACACACCTTATCTGAGAGGCAAAAGAAAATGGTGCGCTTTGGGGGCCACTCATTTGAAGAGGACTTGGCATGGTGTGAACCGCAGGTTAAAGACTCGGGAGTTGATACGTGCAGTAGCACTACCCTAAACGAGGAGCATAGCCATAGTGAGAAGGTACTGAGACAATCTAGCCTGCATTTTGTTATTATTTATGACCTACCCATCCAGCCTTTGTTTGCTCTTTGTCACTAAGTGTAAATAGGTGAGATGTTTGTTTTTTGGATTTTATTTGACGTTGTATAATGGATTTTCCTTGCGATTTCGTTCCTTTTTGTTTTTCGGTTATGGCTTCACCTAGCTTGGTGTTGCCTAAAAAGTCTCTTGGGGACACCCTCTTTGCTTGCTACCTGTACTTGCTGTTTTGCTCCCCAAACAGAAACCACACATCTAATAGTAATTGTTAAAGAAGAGCATTGATACACAACCTCTCTGTTTGTCATGGCACACAGGAATGTGGGTCTCTCCTAGTTGCATGCTCGTTCTCCTCCGTATGTTGTGTTCTTGCTCTGCAGCGGTCCTTTTAGCGCAGTTGGAACACCTTTACTCAGGCCCGTCCCTTTCACTCTGCTGCCCTTCCCCACAGCACCCAGTCCAGACAGAACCTGCCCCTGCTCAACTTTCCACTCACTTCTATAGCAAAACCCAGTTATGTAAGAACACAAAACAGGACAGACTGGATATGTTTTGCACAAAAAATAAAAACATTTGTTTTTCTTTTTTCCCTTCCACTGCGCGTCTGTTATTTCACCCTACCTGTGTCTCATGGCTTTATTCTGTGCTGTGTTTATTTCATCTTTTAGAGATCTTTAAACTTGCACCTCATGGTCCACCTCATTTGTTCTTTTAAATTGAACTTTTCCCCCCCTTTTGCTATCTGCTCTTCCTCACTTTTCCACTTGACAGTGGTTTATGTTTGTGTGTAGTGAAGCAACAGACTGAGACTCCAGTGTTCCTGCTCTGTTTGAAGAGTTGGTTTGAGGAGTGTTTGGGCTGCTTGCTTTACTCTGCATGGGATGCTGCATGAAGCTCACTCTAGCCTCACACTGGCAGGTTCACACAAGCTCTAGAAAAACCATTAAACACTACTGTGTTAGGTGTTGTTTTCAATCAGTATTTGTATCCATGATTAGCTGAGAAGATAGGTATCTTTAGAATTTAAATGAATGAGAATGTAGCTTTCTAAAAAAAAGATTAATTGATGAGCAAACAGAGTTTGTGTGAACTTTCTTCCTTGAGTGAATAAAGACTTTCCCCGTGACCTCTTTTCACTATGAACAGTTGTCTGCTTTGGTCTAAAGTAATCACATTTAAGTGGATGAGTTGTTAAACAAAAGGTGTGTTGTTGCTCTGACCTTTAGCACCCGGTGACGTGGCAGCCGTCCAAAGATGGGGATCGCCTAATAGGGCGTATTTTACTCAATAAGCGTATGAAAGATGGAAGTGTGCCTCGAGACTCAGGAGCTCTGCTTGGTCTGAAGGTGAGCTTATAATGATTTTGTCTGTGTGTCTATGAGTATGTATGTTGCAAGCACACATTAAAATGAAGAATATTTACACATCATTAAGCTTTCTGCTGTGACCTCATTATTCTACCTCCAAAAAAAGCATGTTGAAATATGCAGATTCAGCACCTTTAATCCAAGAAATGTTGGTTTTAGCCACTAATTGACCAAACACAGGTACTCAGAAGGTTTAGGTAAGTACTGTATCAGTGTTGGTTATGAACATTTATTTGGACAGATGGAATAATGACTTATGACTCCATTTTCTGGCTTTTTTTCTGTTGGCTTTCAAGTATTGATTACATCATGGTGTTGCTCAGTATTAATATTCATTGAGGACTCAGTGATGACACTGTTGCGTATTAATGCGAGACATTTGATATTGAGCTTCATGATTTATAAAATGTATAATTTTCTGAACTCCAATTAAACTGAATAACTGCAGTCAATCAAAAAAAAAAGTTTTGTCTTCCAGATTTGACCATTGAAATAGTATTTATTTTGCACTGTAACAGCAGTGTTTAAGTATTAAATATCAACACCCCAGTAGTCTATATATATTAACATTTCATGCATACTGACTATGTGTGTGTTTATCTAACTTCTATACTATAGGTAATATTATTGCTTGGCATAATTTGAGGCTTTGGTCAGTATATTGCTGCAGTGCCTGAAGCTTATATACAGTACCTGTTTTCTGTTGTGGTAGATGATTTAATTTCCCCTCCCTTTTCAATGTTACATAAATCTGTAGTTGGTGCTCAATTGTAAAAAAGCTGAGCAGTCAAAGTCCACAGGAGCATGCTGGGCCATGAGGAAAGAGAACAGAGAACAGCAAGATGGGGAAAAATCATTACTGATTGAATGACTCTCCTGAAATGGCATGTTTGTGTCTGCTCAGTGCCTCTGTGCATTTTTGTCCACTCAGCAGCAGTCAACCAACTCGGCAATCCAACCAGTCAGTCCATCAGTCAGGCTGCCAGCCTCGCCCTCTCTCTCTCTCTCTCTCTCTCTCTCTCTCTCTCTATCTCTCTACCTCTCTCTCTTCTCCTCTACAGGCCTCCTTCTCTGGCTCCAGCCTGTTACATAAAGCCATTTCATTTAGCAGACTTCCCTAAGCTCTTTTGTATGTTGGCATTCAGCTGCCATTAAGAGGGATTTTTATTTGTATGATGCCCATGTAAGCTGAGTGGAATGTAGTACAGCAGCTCAGGACTGCACAGTACAGCTCTAGCCCATGGGCTAGCGCTGCTACAGATCCACAGAGCAGCACCACAGTGTGTCCCTGGGGAAGAAAGCACAGCTCTGGACATGTTAAAAAATCAGATTTGCACTTTTACCACCGAACCTGTGTTGTAAATGCTTTTATTGAAGATTGAAGATGTTTCCCTTGCAGGCAAAAGCTAAAGCCATATGGCATCAACTGGAAAAATCTGTCGTCTGTTACAAACATGTTCTTAGCATGAACTCCAAAACACAAAAATAAATATGTAACACTGACTCGTGTATGTCACCTCTCTGCTTCTTCAGGTGGTTGGAGGCAAGATGACAGAATCTGGTAGACTATGTGCTTTTATCACTAAAGTGAGGAAAGGAAGTCTAGCAGACACTGTTGGACACCTCAGACCAGGTAATAAAATCACACATTCAAGGAAACTTTTGTACACTATTTCTTATTGTGGATTTTTTTTAAGTATGCTCTAAAGGTGCAATATGATTTATATTTTATACAGACAGCAAAAACAGCAGCATAAGAATGAAATATTAAATATTCCATGTGTCCCTGGTGTTTTTGCAGGTGACCAGGTGTTGGAGTGGAATGGGAAGCTTTTACAAGGAGCCACATTTAAAGAAGTTTACAATATCATTCTAGAATCCAAGCCTGAGCCACAGGTGGAACTAGTGGTGTCACGGCCTATAGGGTGAGAGCTTTACAGTCACTGTCAAACACAAGCACACCATTGCTATGTTCCAAGTTAGCAGCGATAGTACAAACTTTGGAGACCACATTTGAAGGCCAATTACGTCACAGCGCCGAACGCTGTCCCATTTCGAAGGCTCCTTCAAATGCGTCCTCCTCTCCCCGACCAACCCGGATCCATTCAGTGCATCCTTTGTGGTTCAACAAATCTCAACATTTATTGCGCACCTTATTTTAAAATAAACCTCTAATCATAGTCAAAGCCTGGCATTATAATTATGATTTGGCGTACAGTACACGATAACAGACTATGCATAATTTAATAAGAGAAGCAAACACAATAAAAATGGAAGTATAAAAATAAATAAAACAAATAGAAAGCAAAAAAACAATAAGAATTCTAATGACGAATTAAGATATGTATAGCTTTGTAAATCACCTAAAGGCATGTTTGGCTTTACACATTCCAGTGTTTTCTTGAAGTTTTTGAAGCTCATTCATGAAGATTAAGAACAGTGGTCTGGTCTTTGTAAATCTACTTTTGTATATTAATTGGTTGTTCAATAATCAGGGTATTATACATTGGCTAGTTCAGCATTAGCTGCTGAGGTGGTTAGGCGACATAAATCCTCTGTAGACCAGACTGTCAGTTCAGACTGAACGGTCTACAAGGGCTGGATCCTTCATATGCTGGATCCTTCATATGCTGGATCCTTCATATGCTGGATCCTTCATATGCTGGATCCTTCATATGCTTGGTCCTTCGAAGGATGCTACCCCTGAAATGAGATACAGCTATTCTTCACCATCCAGTTTTGCCTACAACATCTGTCCATATTACCCATCTGCCTCTTATTCAGAGATAGATTCCAGGATCCTGTGACCCCCCCCCCCAAAAAAAAATGTACCACTTGAGACTATGAGCTTTTTTTAAACCAATTGAATTTTATGCCATTAAAGGTGTTTTTTTTAAAGGCTCCTTATTTGATTCAGTCGATGAGAACACAGATTTTTTTAAAATAGAAAATTGTTCAGTGGACATTTATTAGATTAAAACATGTCCCTCACTTAAACAACAATAAGGGGGTCTGTGTAACAGATTGTGGCATTTTACCGCCGCATTACTCAGAATAACTTTGAACAGGTATGTTTCAAATCAGAGGGTGAATTTAGTTTGTTTTCTAACATCATTTGTTAAATTGAAATAGTGGTGCTGATGTTGTTAACCAACATCTGTTCCTCAATCCCCCTGGCTGTCGCTCTGTCAGCGAATGAGGCTGACAGCACAGCCTGAAAAAATAAATGCTGCCGCTTCTCTTCTACACTCTCCTCTAGCGGATTTTCAAAGGGTTAATTGTGGGGATAAACAGAAGCACCTTTGTCAATTCCTATATCTGACCTGCTTTGTGCTGCTGAGGGAGCTGCTGGGTGAATCAAGACTAATGCGGTGCTTACAGTCATTTAACCACAGTGCAGTCAGCATTAGCTCAAATTGATCTTTTCCATCCCTTCCTTCTCTCCCTTCTCTAACAAACATGTTGTTGTTTTTTCAGAGATATTCCAAGGATACCAGACAGCACACATGCACAACTGGAATCAAGTTAGTCTTTTTCAGTTCTTATGCCCATTTCATTACCCAGACGTATCCTGTGAATCTTCCTGGAAATATCAAATAAAGAAACTGTCTTAGAATTGTGTCTTTTACTCTGCCTCAGCATACTTGTCTTTCTTGTCTTCTTTGTTTCTCTCTTCCTGTTTATGTTCTTTGTCTTGACCACTGACGTTTGCATTTCTCGTTTGTCTCTTCTTCGTCTTCATGTCACTAAAGCCACAAAGTAAAAATAACATCCTACTAAATAATTTGATTGTGTCCTTTTTGGTCTGTCAGGTTCGAGTTCTTTTGAGTCTCAGAAGATGGATCGCCCATCCATCTCCGTCACGTCCCCCATGAGTCCCAGCATGCTGAGGGACACCCCCCAGTACCTGTCAGGACAGCTCTCAGTGAGTGACCCCAGCATCTCATACAGACCACATGTTAATATTCTGTTAGAATGCTCTGCCCACTGTTGAAAACTTATGAGTGAGATGGGTAATCAAGACCATATGAGTATATTTTGGAAATGCTTAACACGTTGTGCATTGATTATGAAACTCAAAGTATTTAACCCTGGTTCAAAAAAATGGACTGTCAGCTACAGCCTGTCTCAATCTGCCTGTTCATACCGATTTACCAACCCAGCACAGGGATTTATATCAGGTTACTGTGTGTATTGTCCATTATCTAGTATAAAAACCCTCGAGGGGGTAATGGGTAAAGGGCTGCATTAAAGCAAGAGATAAATCAACTCTCATCCACAAGGGAAATAGTTCAAGCATTTATGTAATACCTTCTGGACATGATTTGCTTACACTGTAGAGAAATTTGACTCCCATTGAAACCATTCAAACTATTTCAGCTGACTGAAAATAAGCACTGAATTCTAAAAAAAGAAAAAAGAAAAGAGGCCTAATATTAGATGCATCTTATGTTTTAAATGTTCTATGCACTGCTGGTCTTGAAATTATACTGAGCACTGAAACAGTTCAGTCCATTGAATAATTCTGCACAGTAAAGAAATGATAGTAAGATATTTTTGGAGCAGTCTGAGTTGGGAATAATGAGGGTTTAAACGTCACTATGACGTCAGACTACAGAGGAGTAGAAAGAGATATAATTGTGACTCATTGATCAGTTCAATGGGTCCATGCAGAACAGAGCAGAAAGGCTTAGGGACAAGGAATCAAGCAGAGACGCAAGAATATAAGTGAGAGGTGAGAAAGTAAAGTACGAGTGAACCGGGTGGATTTCTCATTCAGAAGTGTTATTTCTGTTTAGGGTGAATTGTAAGTTTTGTCATTGTTTTGTGGGGTTTGGTTTTATGCATTTTCTTTCCTTTTCCTTCTTTTTCTTTTTTTGCTGTTTAATTTTGCTTATCCAGAGCCAAAGCCTTAGTAGAAGAACAACGCCTTTTCCCCCTAGGGTTCAGGTAATGGGCCCTGTCTGAAGGGCACAAACTCTATTTGGTCTTTGCTCCTTGACTGTTGAATGGCCTTTTTCTGTTTCCATACTTTGGAAAATGCATTCCGGGGGAAATGGCAGCTTAAAGTTTCCCTCTCAGTGCAGTGCATTCTGTCATTTTCCTTCAGTTTGATTTCTTGAATTACTGTCTCTCAATGATGAGAGTTATTATTCATTTTAACCCATTCATATCATTATTTCAAGATAGTGCATGCTAAACTAATCCGATCACATTTAAGAGACACTCTTGCATTGCCTTATTTTACACCAGGATTGACTGAACCTTTTGTTATATATTTTGTAACATTTGCAATACAGGATGATGTCCCCTTGAGCAATTTGAGGAAGAAGACTTTATTTTTCGGTTTAGTGTGACATGAAACCCAGGTCTTCAAACTTCAACCCTTCACATATCTATAGGACAACTCCTTTATGTGCCAGTTATATTTATCTTGTAATTAGTAAAGGGACCACATTCAATATTAACAAAAGCAGCTTGAATTGTTGGTCTCAGTTCGTTAGTTGAATGTTGCAGTGAGAAGATAGATAGACCACTGTCCTGTGTCTGAAACCAACCAAATCCTGTTTTCCCCTCCAGATGAGAGTACACCAGTAACCAAATTGTACCCTGTACCTTACACCTCTTTAACAGATTTCGAAATGAGGGTTTTCTTCATTCTGAGGCATCTTTTAATCTGCCATCTTAGTGTCTTATTAGTGTGTCTCATTTTCTGTTTTTTGTTTTTTAATGGAACGCAGAAAAAATCCCTTTGTGGGCTTGCATTTTTGATTCAGGTAGCTTGAAATACTCCTATTTTCTTCTTATTTATATCTTACAGTATGTTGTTTTGCCAAAGAGTACCCTCACAAAATTGTCTGCAAGTATATGCTTGAGAGATTTCAAATTTAAAGGATAATTATTATCTCATTGATGGTGTAACATTAAAGACAGTACAGTTCAGTCATATTTTGCAGTGTCGGGAATTTTGGAATGCAACACACTAAAATTTCTTTGCTACAATTTGTTTTCTGTAAGCCCTATGCTGTCTGTTTTTGCCTATGAAATCTAGTGACTTATTTTGAATGCGTTTTCTTGCATTGCTGCATGGATAGTTGGTAGTTTTAAACTTTCCCATGGCCTTTTTTTTTAAAGAAGTATGGACAGGAGCTTAGAAGTTTATCATTTCATCGACTGTCCTGGCCTCAGTTGGAGTTTCTTCTTCTTCTAAGTGTCCACTTTTGAAGTCCATACTTCCCTTTCAGTGTAAACTGTCCTTATATTCCTCTTCCTTAACTGCATGATAGATTTCTAGCCCAGTGAATATGTGAGAGAATATTATGAGAGGCAAAAGCAACACAAGTACACTATATAATTTGAACTAAGCACACTGATGATTGTAGAGCATGTTGCCTTCAGCCTTTTATTTCATTTTGCTTCAGTGGAAATGACATTCAGGCCAATTGCATTCAGTTCCATTCAATACACTTTATTCATCCCTGCAGGGGAAGGTTTTAATGACAAGTAGAAGCACATACACTTTAGAACACTTAACTTAAACAACAAACAACAAAAACAACAACACAAAAACAAGGCACAACAAACAAATACAGAAACACGTCTTTTATATTAAAAATAGCTGTCATACACCATCAGCAACTTTGACATTTTTTGCCTTTTCACAGCACATTAACACTGAATAAAGTCCATGTTTTAATGAGCACTGAAGCATGTGACATGACATCATCTTTGTAGGCACATACACTTTTTTCCCCTAAAGGGTGAATACAGGAGAAGACCCTATGTAGTAAAAAATAAAAAAACGTCAGTTGATATTGCATGTAGGTCAACTATTTCTTATTTGAAGTTCTCTTCTCCTGTATTAATCCCTCTTTATGGTTTCAACTTGCAATGGCCCTGAACAGTCCCTCAGCAGGCTATCTCTGTTCTTCCCCTGCAGGTCAAACTTTGGTATGACAAAGTGGGCCATCAGCTCATAGTCACCATCTTGGGCGCCAAAGACCTGCCTGCTAGGGAAGATGGCCGGCCCAGGAACCCTTACGTCAAAATATACTTCCTCCCTGATAGAAGGTAAGAGTAGAGGGTGTTACCTTACTAACCCCCATCATTTGATATCATGTAATTTTACACATTTTTAAAATGAACTGGTTTATATGTGTATATATATATATAAATATGTGATGTTACTGTGTGATGTCACAAAGTCCTGTGTCATTGCTTTGTATCCATCAGTATAAAATAGCTGTACGGATAAATGGATGTGTCTAATTACATGGTTGGTTGTTCAGTGTAGTTCTATTGCAGTGAACTGATGAAGAACCCTACCCTACCCTAAGAATGCAGAAAGTGGACATTTTCAGGGAGATAATAAGTCATCCTGCCATCCCCTTCTCATCAACAGCATGCTACGTTGATGTGCTCTGTGCTCTGTGATCTGTGGTGTTATTGATCTTTTGTATTCGTGGCTCTTCTCTATCATGGTTGTAAATAAAAACAGTTTGAATTATTGTTCCTCCAGCGACAAAAGCAAGAGGAGAACAAAAACGGTAAAGAAATCCTTAGAGCCCAAATGGAACCAGACCTTTATGTACTCGCCTGTGCACCGGCGAGAGTTCCGAGAGCGCATGCTGGAGATCACATTGTGGGACCAAGCCAGGGTGAGGGAGGAGGAGAGCGAATTCCTAGGAGAGGTAAGAAATCCAAAGCCACGCATGAGGGACATTCACTGACAAAATCTCAGCCTGTCCTTGTTATTGTCTCATTGTCCTTCTCTAACGTGTAGTTTTTTGTTTGTTGTATGAAAACTAAACTAAACACAACTAAGAAAACTAACATACACAAAAGAGGGGGGGGGGTGATTCTTACTGTAAGAGTTCTTATAAGCATTGTAGCAGTGTGTTTCCTTTCAATTGAGGAATTTAGAAGAAAAAAACACAATTCTTTTCTATTGAGGATTTTGTTTTAGGAAAAGACATTACTTTTCTCTTTCGGCAGATCCTTATCGAGCTGGAGACAGCTCTTTTGGACGATGAGCCACACTGGTACAAGCTTCAAACTCATGATGTGTCCTCCATCCCGCTACCACGTGCCTCCCCAAACACACAACGCAGGCAGCTCCACGGAGAGAGTCCAACACGACGGCTGCAGAGTACGTAACCCCTGCTACCAAACATGGCTCAGATATGATATGAGATATTGTTATTTGTCGCAAAGAAAGCATGGAAGTGGCTATTCTTTAGGGAAAACTTCAGTTTTTCACAGTGTTATGGCAACAGCGGCGTAACGAAGCTCTGCTGTTAATGTGCATTGAAACATTCAAATTGATTGGATCGGCAATCTGAATAGGGCTAAAGGTAACCTTTAAAAATCATGGCAGCTAACTTTCTTTATAATGGCGTCGGACAAATTCTAATGACTGCAAAGATTCAATAACAGCCCTCCAGTCTGTATCCATAATCTCCAAGTAGCTGATTAACAAAGTGCAGTTGTGGTGAATCTAAATATTGTTGGCCAGTAGAAAACAAGTTCATAAATCCCTTTACTCAAACCAAAGACAACTTTAAAGTGTGTCTAGTTTAACCATCATAGGCACAACTGTTCAGAATAAATTCAGATAATGTTGTAAAATTATTGATTCTATACATTTATAGTTATTAAAGGATTTCACTGCCCATATGAATATTTGGAAGATCCTTTTGATGTAATTCTTCCCCCTTTAAACTCTTAATACAGAGTACAAGCATAACAAGATAAATCCACTGTCACAAAGTGTAAAATCATTGTAACACCTGGAGTTGGCAAAGCTATTATGAAGTCTTCAGCAGTCTGGGCAAATCAAGTGTACTGTAAAGCTGAAAATGGTCTCTTTTGGTTTGCTGAGACCATAGATATTGTTATTGCTGGACTCGCCAACATTGTTTATATTTAAAGACGTAGCATGCAAGGAACACATTGTTTACAAGACTGGGTAGGTCTTACAATGAGTTGTAGTCATGTAGGTAATGGTAATGGCAGAATAAATGAAGGTAACTCTTTAATGATTCCTGATTCTCTCAGCTGTCTTTATTGATGCAGTACTCCCATGCCTGCTTCATTTTTATTTTATTAACTATAATTTCCAAATGTATGTCCTCATTTACAAATAAGGGTATACATACAGTAAACATATTCATTTCCCTAACTGTTTTTGAATTTGTTTCTTAAGGCTTTCAAAAACAGATGTCTTATGTGTCACATCTACCTTACTGCTTCTTCTTTCACAGACAAAGGCTCATATTCGCACAACTCAGGTAAAGGACCCTATGTGGAGAATCTGCTTGTCCTCCTGTCCACCTTCAAAAAAAGCATCCTTGTGCCCTGATTCTCTGCCCCATCTTTCTGTGAAGGGTGCATGTTTCTGCTGTCTTTCATGGATTTCAGTTTGGGAAGTTGCTGTAAATGTAACACCAACCGTTTGAAATCCACTCATGGTATAGGACATTTGAACCCTCAAAGGACAGAAAGATTTAGGACACAGTTGTCTCTTCCTCTTTGTTTATTCACCTGTGAACTATTTCAAAATCCCATCCTGGAACCCACATCCATGTCCTGCAAAACTGCACTTTATCCTTATCCTAAAACAAAAACTAATTGGTACATACAAATGACCTTTAGTCTGACCACTTGCTTTTCCTATGTCATGTATATTCAGTATAATCTTCCCATTACCAATATTCCCTTTTTGTTAACGCAGAGTATTTTTCAAACCTTGCACTTTCTGCTATGCTTGTGTTTGTGTGCCTTAAATGTACATTTGTTTCTAAAAAATGTCACTAGATGACATTTTGCGTGATTCTTGTGTGACACTTTGCTTATTCCTCTTAATCAACCAGAAAATTGGTTTTGTGTTTACCTAGAAAAAAGGAAATTGTACAATAGCTTGTGACATCCCTCTTTTCCAACGACTTGTATATTCTATGAACAGATACTTGTTAACATACTGTGGTTGACTTTACTGTAGTCCATGTTACACAGGACTGCTTCACTGTACTGCTTCTACTAGACACTTAAGGCCTGGCTGCTTCCCCCAGCAGGGTGATTTTCTGGGCGTTTGTGTAAGTGTGAGGTGAAAGAGCTGACAGCTGTAAAAAGTCTCCAGCCAACTGAGATGAGAGGTTGAGAGAGGCAGTGCCAGAGTGCAGCACTTGTCATTTCTGATAAAGCACATGTGTCCAGTTGATTTAGGTTTGAATGAACAGTGAAGGTGGTGGAGGGGGGGACTGCAGGGAGGGGTCATACCTTATAGGGATGGGACAAGGAAGGGTGATAAGTGGACTGAAGAAAGAGTTGTGAAGGCATTTAACAAGTGTGTCACCCCTACCTTCACATGTAAAGGGAAAGATTGAATGTGTCTTTTTAAAGTGCCACACTTCAGATGAAGAGACATCTGCTGTTTTAAATTTCAGTTGAGCAGTGAAATGCAGCAGTGTTTGTCAAAGCTGACTCATATTTTCACATATATAATCTAGAGTTGTTTATTTAGTGGGTTTCTGCACAACATAAGTTGAAGACTGACAATAAATGTTTTGGTCTTCATCTGACTGGATTTAGCTTGGGCCATCAGTTTATCCAATTGAGGTTACATTTCAATCAAATAGGCATATTAAATGACCATGGGTAAACAAGAAAATCAAAATGGCCCACCCTGACCCGTATGTCTCTTTCTTTCTCTCCTCATTTGATCCTGCACACCCTCCTTCCTCTTCTCTTTACCTTTCCAAGGATCCCAGAGGATAAGTGACAGTGAGATCTCGGACTACGATTGTGAAGATGGTGTTGGGGTAATAACAGGTAACACAAAATGGAAAAGAGACATAATGCAAAAGTATATGCTTTGTTCTAGGGATTTTTCTGTAACATCATTTTTTAATTTTTGAAGTTTATTTGACATGTGGACTGAGCATTGACATCAAATGCTTGACAAACCAGCCCCTAAAGACAGTGATATACCATAGTAGCAGTATAAAATGCTGCAGCCCATCAGCACAGAGAGTGAGCACTGAGATTGTACTTGCCTCTACACTGCTAGTTTCTGTTCTGCTATACTCACCAAGGCTTCAACAGCATACCCACGCTTGCACATCCAAAAAGGAGAAACAGTGCCGTCATCTGCCAGAGACCTTCAGAAAATGATGGAGAAAAAGAATGAAAAGTACCTGAAATAAGGCCACATGAAATATCAATCTAAAACTAGAAGAAAATAAAACTCGAGGGTATCAAAGTCATACTTCCTTTCCTGCAGTGTTTGCAGGAAATATGTAGGTAACTTGCTTAACAGAGACAACTGCCTGTCCTGTTGGTTTTGCACACTGGTGATGCTTCACATCCCTTTCAGAAGCTAAAGTCTGGGAGGGGAAACGTGACACATTAACAGGAACTGTATTGTGGAGAAAAGAAAATAGATTTACTTCATGTATCAGATAGTCATAGTCAGGCGGACCGACTGACTCACTGACTGCAGGGAAAGAAGAACATCAGCAGGAGCTTACTGATGATACTGTAGTTGAGGGAAATCCTCCTCCAGCCTCTTAAACATTCTCACCACCCCTTGTCTGGCTCACACTGCCAGCCCCCTTCACTTTATTCACAGTGATGGGAATGCCCCTCCACTCAACTTTGGTCGCATGCGCTTCTTCTGAACTAAGGCTTTACCACATATCAGTTTATCCAGCAATCTTTGCATCAATCTTCTGACACAAATACTTTCCAAAGGGGCAGGACAGATTGTTTTGATTTACTCTAATGGCAGGTTTCTTTTTTGAGAAATAAAATACAGCAGGCCAGAAAAGTTCACACAAGCTTTGCCTCTGTTATCCTGTTATGTTTGCTTTTAAAGCACAATTCTGCTTTTGGTCCCTTGAAGCAAGAGAGTTTAAGAAGTCAGATACTTACCTTACACAACTGCCTGAACATTCAAACTTATATGTCACTGCTATAGCTGTTTCCTACTTCTGCACTGATGCATCACAGTACAATTGTTATATCCAATTTATTATAAGTTTTCCCTGAATATATGTTCCTAACGAGTAGTGGGTACTCATGCATGAACTAGCATGTCAATGAAAACTTTGTACATTATTTGAGCTCTGCATTTATGTTGTTTTCTTGGCTTGGAGCTTGTGGAAATGTTCATTGTTTTAAATGGTGGATGTCATGTTCATCATTGGGAAGTAATATATTGTTTATTTGTATTTGTTTCTCATTGTTTAAAAGAAAATATCAATAGTAGAACTTGTTTGTTACTCAAAATGTATTTTAATTTCAAAATGTGGCTTACACTTGCAATTAGGATGGATCATTTAGTTAAAAATATACTTGTAGATTTCTAACAGCTGTCATGCTCTGCCACTGCCTGTCAAAGACAAACCCTAATGTATTTAAAACCTTCATATATTATCGTCAAACTTCCTCAAGTAAAGGTCAACAGTTCTTTATCATTACCTCCAATTTTTCTGAACTTTCCTTATTTTCCAACTTTTAATTCAGGGGTCTTCTTTAACTCATTTTAATATGCTTTAAACTCTATTGAATATCAATCAACTTTAATAGTGCTAATCATTGACCTTAACTTTACCTTCTAGCCATGCCTGATTATTGGTTAATGAAAGCTTTCAAGTTCAACGGACTAGTCAGTCTTGCAGAGAGAATTCATTATAATGATTCAGATATTTAAAAGGCTATTTTCATGTTAAATACACAATATAAAGACAGCACATGATTTGCACCCTCATTTAAATCTAGTCCTCAAATGTGGAATACAGAGTGTCAGCAGTTTAGTTTGTTTTGTCTTGGCTGTTACAGTGTGTTGTTAAATAAGTTCTGTGCCATGTAATCATCCTTTTTATTGTCAGATGTTCCAGGTTTTGCTTTTTCATCCACTCACAAAACATGGTAATTAACAGGGTGTTATCTTGGACAAAAAAGAGTGTCTTTTTTTTTTTTGTAATTTAAATTCCAGCATTGGAATTTGTTTGGTGTCAGAATATTTATACGGAATGTCACTCTCTTCCTTTGTCTGCCTTTGTCTTCACAGATTACAGGCCAAATGGCAGAGACTTCCAAAGCTCCACGTTGTCGGTCCCTGAGCAGGTGATGTCGTCTAATCACTGTTCTCGGTCAACTGATATCAACCGGGCGCGATCGCGCTCTCCCAGCGTCCCCCCACCCTCCAGGTAACTAATGCTCAGGCCGCTACTGAGTTGACCTCGAAATTCAGGTTGAATGTGTAGATTTCTTTCATATATTGATGTATTTTTTAAAATATTTTTTCCTGTCAACATCCTTAACTGACACACCTATATTGAAACAATAATTCTAAGATAGATGAAGTTTAATTTTTGCTTGAGCAACTTAGCTGAATAACAATAATTATGCAAATTACTCTAAAAAATGTGAATTCTAAAATCCTTCAACCCTCCAAGTGGCCCTCCAAATTCCACATGTTATCTTTGTGGGGATGTATAACTTGTCAAGGCATTACTGAATGCCTCACATAAAGATGGTGGCAGCCCTGGACAGTAGTGGCAGTGTGTGGTGTATTCAGTATATAGGGGGTGATACAGTCCGCTTCTGTCACACAGCAGAAGTCTGGACCCAGCCTTTGACCTTAGGCCTTCTCAGTACAGCTCCTCCACTAGAGTGGACCACCACAGTGTGTCTGAAGATAACTACTCACCTGACAGGTACACACACACACTCCAGCTTACACTTGTGTGCAGTGGATGCATGTATACGCTGGCATGCATGAACAAATGCTGACAACCACAAGTGGGGGCTGATGAGTTACAGATATGCCGGGAGGTGTTTATGCACGCATACACTTGTGCACGATGCTGCGTGCCTTGAAGTCTCGCGGACTGACCTTTTGTGTGGGTGCTTTCTGGTAATACTGCTTTCATGGTGAAACTTTCACCTTCCTTGGAATTATTTTAGCAACATATTTTTGATCTGAAACAGTGGTTAGGAATCTCTATACCTAAATATCTAACTTCCTCAGTCATGTATACATAGCATATCAATTCTGTTACTTCATTTACTCATCAGAAAAAAATGTTTTACACACAGCAAAATGTGCAAAGACAACATTGTCAGACAAGTAGATATTTAATTTGATATTTTTCCATCTTATATTGAGATGGCTGAAATTATGCAGAAAAAGATGGAGCCAGTGCTGCAAATCTCACTATCTTTATGGGAAAAGGTGGTCAAGGGGAAGTGGTCAGTTATCCTCCATCAGCACTTATCTTTTGTGGGAGTAAGAAAATGTTGCTCCAAGAGTGGAATCATAGCCTTGGCACTGCCAGGCTGCAGCTACTTTACTCTGTCCAATTATCTTTATTTGATATTTCTGAGGCTTGGCCTAAATCAGTGTCAGACGCACTTATCTAAATTGTCTGGGACAGTGCTCACTTGACTATATTTCCTTTGCTTTAATTAACAGTGTCCTCTTATTTATTGAAAACAGTTGAAAATGACACAGGAAATAAGTCACTGTTGCCAACAATAATAAAAACAATATAATATAAGTTTTTTGGGACTGTGTCATTTTCGCTGTATTTTCCTGCTTTATTGAATTTCTTGAAATTGTGCCTGTAAAATGTTAATATCCTTTTGTAATATGCATGGTCTTTACTCGTTCAATCATCCAGTATAGAGGCTCAGTGCAGGTGTAGGTGTATTCCATGTCCCACTCTCCTCTGCAGTGCTGTTTGTGAAGCTGAGAAAAGCATCTCCACACCATCCAATTTTTCTTCCTCTCTTATCCTTTTTTCCCTTTTTTTACTCTTTAAAACTGTTATATCAACATTTCCTATGAGCTTTCCTACTACTGCTACTTTTTATCCTATTTCTTTGAGGAATCTCTCGTGGTCTCCCCTCTGTTTCCCCACCCCTCCATCTGTCTGTCTGTGATTCTTTATCTCCAATCCTTTCTCTCACCCCTTTTCTCCTCCACTACGTCTTCTCAGCGCCATCTCAGATCCATCTCTGTCTTCTCTCCTTCCTCCATGTGGTTGCAGCCATTTTCTCACCCTACCTCGTACCAGACATACTCAGCCTATTGATGATCTTCAAAGGGACTCCAGGTAGAACTTTAGCTGAGCAAGCATGAAGCCCATCCCTGCAACTCCACTTTTCAATCCAACACGTTTTTCTTCTCTTAAGGAAGTCTTTCATTTTGGTGAAGAACACATGGCACTGACACTTTGGCATGTTTTTTATCACTGTAACGTTCCCAGTTTGAGAACATCACAGTAGTCATTTAAAATTTATCACGTAGCCTATCTACATTGCACTGAAGAAGTCTTTGTTGTATAATGTACTTTATTTGATGCTTTGAAGAGGAATCTCTAGATCACCTGGCAATTGTCAGTGCCATCGATGTGGTGTTGTGTTAAAGTCGATATTTCTTCTGCAGGAGATTAAATATATCCATGATGTGTATTAGTTTTTATTAGCACATATAATGACACACACCCCAACCATCCAGTATCAGCATTGCTTTTTCTCTCTTTTCATAATCTAAGTCATTTCCAAACCTTCTTCTCATTATTTCTCCAAAAATGTGCGATTTGAGCAAGTGTGATCACTGGGTGAGAACGTGCCTCTTGTTCTTTCATCTTATCCATCAAAGGAGTAACTGAGTGGTATGGCAATACTGAAAATGGATTAGTGTTCAGTGGTTGTGAAGTTTTGTCCAGCAGAGGTGTTTTTTTTTTCCTTCAAAGACACTGATACATTGGGTCTCTTAGTTAACATGTAATCAATATGAATCTGTGGGATACTTTTGTGCTCAGAGTTCAGCCAGTGCAAGTCGCTGATAGAAATCCAAAAGGTGTTCTACTGCATGTCTTCCTTTGCAGGTTTTTAATTCCACTAAAACTTCTGCTGGGAAAAGAAAAGCTTACCAGTTGTGATATTTTTTTCGGCAGCCGCAACCATCGTGTGTACCCAATCTGCAGAGAGGAAGCAGTCAGGTTACTGCGTTCTACTAGGATGTCCCGTGCCTATTCAGAGGGCGCCTACTCCTCCGACTATGAATACGAGAGGTATTGGCATGCACTGCCACTGCATCTGTGCATCCACCATCTTGTGGTCTACTAAAGTTGTCCCTAGTTCGTTTTTATTTTATCCGTGATCTGTAAATGTGATGACAGAAAATGATATCTGTTTGATATCGGTTTTTGTTATTCAGTCATCCCAGCTCTGAAGTCTGTTGCTGTAAAATAACACAACACAACTGCCTCTGTATGATGAGGTTCAGAGCTATGTATGTGTCTCCTGATTGTTGAGTTATTTGCCAGCCAGCACCTGTTTCTACATTTCGACGTCCTTTTTATGTGCCCATGTACGTTATACCAACTGCAGTACATTGATCAGTGGTGTGTTTGATTTTTGGTGTTTTACATGCTATCTGCAGCTGCTTATTGCACACCTATACAATGGCATCTCTGATGCGTTGCTGTGGGCTGCACATTAGCTTTGTAAATTCTGTGTTTGCCCATTGGCTTCTTGTGTCTGGCCAAAATGGGCTGCCAGGCCCTTCCAAGCATGCTGACACCCATCCATCTCCTGGACCTACGCCAGCATTCTGGTGCACCAATAAAAAGAAAGTACTCACATTGCCCCATAAACGCTGTAAAAGGCTTCTCCGTCTTCAATCTTCCACCTGCTGCCATTTGGCTTTTAGTCAGGAATAGTGTGACTCTGTACCATGGAGGAAAAAAAGTGATGATTCCTCAGAACCCGGCCCTGGAGCCTGAGTGACTTTATTAAAGTGTCACAAAGTTTCCCTGAGGCCTAACTTGGCTCAACCTCAGGCTCAGTGTATAGCCTATATCACCATTAACAAGACCACCCCCCTGCTTCTTTTTGTCACCGACCAAAGAGCGGACAGTAGCTAGCATCTCAGTGTTATCCACAGAGGAATATGATAGATTTCTCTCTTCTCTTTACACAGACACAATTTGTTTTTGTCTGCTTCCAGGCAGAGTCAAAGCAAAAGTAGGAACTGAAGAGACATGATAGCAGGACTAAAAAAACTGTAGGCATGTGGAAGAAAATGAGTCAAAGATAAGAAACAGAGCATATGTGAAGTTCAATCCTTTTTGTCAACTGTCTCAGTTTGTGCGATTGTCCTTGCAGAACATGAGAAAATGTTTTTTATGGTTGCGTTGTTTCGGTGCATTGCCCCAGAGTGTATCTTGGAAAGGAAAAAACCTGCTGTGCACATTGTTTAGAACAGCAGCTTCTAGAGATTGAGTAGTTTGACATGTTACAGACATATTTAGAAATTCAGTATATCATAAGCAATAACAGCCTGATGTTGTGAACTCACTTATGACTGTAAAACGTCACTGGAAATGTTGATTAATAATGTGAAAGGCTAAAGGTAATTGGCTGGTGAGACTTTTTTATATCAGAGACAAGGATAGCTCCTCTACTGGACAATTTTTCATACTTCAATATGCTACAGACACTACAAGACCATGACAGTCCTAATCTGTGGATTTGTATTCAAATGAATGAAGTGAGTTCTCAAAATGTAAATTGAAAATGACTCAAACATGTCTTTTAGTGTCTACTAGCCTCATAAGAAGAAGCTCCCACCTCTTTGTATTGTGTAGACACAAACTTGGTCTTCTGTGCCTTAAAATAAAAACAGTGTCATGCTTTAAAAATCTAAGGACCTTTAACAGGCTTAGGTTGAAGAATGGAAACTTTTCCAAACAGTATGCTCTCAACCTCTGTGTTTGTGGCCATTCCTGTCCAAATGTGATATCAAGTATTTCCACATTTTTTAACATGTACAAGTATGATGCATTATTTCTTCTTTTTTCTTTTCTCACTGAAATGCTTAATATCGTTGTATTGTTCTCAATGTTTTCCCTTTTGAGAAACCTCACATGCTTTTTTCTTCAGCTCTTCAGGTGGAGATTTCCCTTTATCCTTCCTGTACCAAAAATACTTACAATGGCCTTGCTATTAAAAGAAAATCCCCCAGATATAACCTCAAATACCAAAATGCAATGCAAATATATACTTCACCTTACCCTCACGATTCACTCTGTCTCCCACATATTGCAAATGGACACCCACCCACCATGTTTAGAGCACATGGTCTCTGCCAGTTCTACATTATCTGTAGACTCACATCAGCACAGGAAACAAACACCATGCAGGGTTCACCTAGCTCTCTGCTTATAAACCGTCCAGTTGTACTTATGGAGAAGAACAGGCAATTTAGTAATGCTAAAATTTGAGAGTTGCATGTGAGACAAACCATATGTTCATTTCCTAAAATCCACAATGCAAACTTCAGTATACAGGTAGTCTGTTACTACTTAAGTTTTGTCTAATGTTCTCTAAGAGTTCCTGGAGAATTTGAGTTTCTCCCTCGAAAGGACACTAAATGTAGGTAGGTGAATATACTGGGGGGAAAAATCCAGATAATATAACAGCATTTAACATAACAGCAAACCCCTTCCCAAGGCAGGATGATGTGTTAAATGTCTTTATTTCACAGCAGGATAAAAAACACATTTCGTAGTAGACTTAGTAAATATCATGTCAACTGCAAACAAAGTCATTTGAAAATACAGTGAAATTTGACCATAACTAAAGCATACACTTGTGTTCATTCTGTCTGCCTACTTTCAGAGATTGCCACGTTTTTCCCCAAAAATAAAGATGTTGAATAAAAATGCGTAGTGACAAATGTGCTTAACAACAAGCATTTGACTTGAACGTATATTCACCTTGAAATTGTGTTAAAGGTGCAGCTATTTTGGTTGCCCTCCATACTCTCCAGCATATTGACCCTGCCCTGCTGGGGCTCCACTGAGTGCCTGCCTATTTCTCAATAACCTCTGTAGGAATCACGGAGCCATGGATAGACACGAGTATCACAGCAGGTCCCGCTCTGCAGACCAGCGACCCACTATAGAGCGCCCCACATCCCGCTCACGCTCCACTGAACGCCCCCACGACTCTTCGCTCATGAGGTCCATGCCGTCCCTGCCATCTGGGAGATCTGCCCCCCCCTCACCTGCCTTGACGAGGTGTGACCCAGATCAGAGAAGCAAACTAGCACAGACTCCGACTGGAGTTTCAGTTGTACATTCATTTCCCTGAGGGGGGAGATAACTTAGCATTAGCTTAAATATCAATAAATTGACCAAAAAATATTGATTTTGCTAAGTAGGAAGTTCAAACTAGAGTCTACTGAATGAATTACATCCTATATTATTGTGCTAACTGGGAATATGCAATAAAAACAGTGAATTCATAACTGAAGGATCAGTTAGATAAACTAACCTAGCATTACATACCTGACCTAAATTGCTGACCCTTCAAAAAAATTGCTTCTTTTGATACATTTGTTAATCGAGGGTAACTCTATTTACAAATGTATCAAAAGAAGCCATTTTTTATATTCTTATTTGTATATATTTTCCCCATTTGTATTTGTCATGCTAATATACATGTCCAGCTCCTAGCCAATAGGAATTATTATTTTTGCCCCAGAGCAGCTGTACCTAAATGTTTGAACAACTGAAACCTTGTTATACCAAACCAGTTCAAACCCCTTCCCATTAGCTCCCACACAGCCCGAGCCTGACTAACTCATATAATGAACTAGAAAAAAACATCAATCCCACGTACCTCTCACCTTCTCAATACCCTGCTTCTTTACCTCACCTCACCTCACCTCACCCACCACCCACTCACAAGTACCCCACAACCCACCTTGCCATTTTCTGTTTTGTCCCCAAAAGTAGCTGTTGCTGTTCTTTACTCATTTCTTGGCCAGTCCTGACACTGTAGATAGAGTGCTAATTCTTTTTCATTTTGAACATACTGCTCATACGCTTGCGTGAATATAGCAGTAATGTACCTACATTTCACTTTGATTTCATTACTAACAACCATTAGTGCCGTTTAGCCTGTGATGGCATTCTGTTTTGTCTTTTTCTTTTCTTCCTTTTGTCTTGACATTAAGCCTTTTAAGTCCTTTTGGGGACAGTCTGAACGCATGGTCGCACTGGTCTGCTGTTTCTGCATTGAACTCTTCTCTCCTTGCAGCTTGATGAGTCGACTGTACATGCGATTCACACCTGGCATCTTTTATTGCAGCTCAGACCCTTACAGTTGATGTATCCCTCCACTCCCATGCCATGTGCCAAACATCATTGCTGTGTGGATTGGTTTTGTATATAGAGAAACAGATCATAGATTATTAGAAATTAGTTATTTATATATATATATATATATATATATAGATAGATAGATAGATAGATAGATAGATAGATAGATAGATAGATAGAATTTGAAAATATTTGGAAAAATATTCAATCTAATATATTTGTGTCAAAACAAGTTGTTATTTTATTGTTTTATTAATAAAAATAAAAACACACACCTAGCAGCATCAGTGCTAACAGTGACAGCAACACATTTAAGAATATCCAGCATAGCTAACCTAACTGTCTAGCTAATTCTATTATCAACACAATTACTGTAATGGGATCCAACATATTTTCTAACTGTTCAAGCTGCTTATAGTTAAATTCAATTAATCGTGTTTAGTATCTTATAATATTACATAGTTCAAAAAAGGTATTAGTTAAAGTTCAAATCTTTACTTTTTTATTTTAAGCCTACTTTTTTAAAATTTAAACTGATAGTTTCCCTGCATCCACTTTAAGATCTAGTCCAAAGTTGTGTCTCACCCCATTGTCAACTACTTTTTGTCATGTAGGGCGCATCCTCGTAGTGGATCGGTACAAACAAGTCCCTCCAGTACCCCCATGTCCAACAGACGAGGACGGCAACTCCCCCAGCTTCCACCCACGGGAAAAGAGAGAAGTAAGTCACCTATAGTAAAAATGTTAATCTTTATTAAAATGTCAAGCAACTTAAAGATAATGGAACTTAAGGGTGTGCTTCTGTGCAGCTCGTACTTACATATACTTGAAGAAGCTTTTGAATTGGTGACCCAGCTGATTGGGGCTGGCTATGATTTTAAAGCTAATTGCAGATCACTTTACTTTTGACTGAGAAAGGAGGGTTGTGATTTGAACATGATATCATTTTGTGTTAAGTGATGGATCTTATCAAATATAAAAGGATATTCCTTTGATTTAGATTTTTTGGTGATTACTTTTGCCTTCCACCCATAACATCTCTACTTGGTTCCTTTTCCATTTCTCTATCAGAAGATGGAGATGAAGGAACAGAGCCTTGTGAAGGTCTGTACCTGAATGTGTAGGTTTAGTCTTTCAGACTGAGAGTGCTGCAGCACCTTTCTCTGAAGGCCAAAACCCAGCCTGCAACAACAGGTAGCTGGGTTTACTGGGGCTAAGCTTACTCTGGCGCTCCAAGAACCCTGCCTTTTGTTGCAGCTGTATTTGACTTTAGATATCTTGTGCCGTCATGTTGTATCTACCTTGGCCTGTCTTGATCCTAGTATTGATTGTGCCAATGTTCTTTTTACAGTTCTCCTCCTGTGTTTTTATTGTTTTGAGTTTTACTCACTTTATTCTAGCTACTTAGACTGCTGAGATACTTAACCTCAGCTTAGAAAATGCTTTACTGTCTGCTTCTATCAAATCGGGTAAGCTTGATGCTGTGAGCTGTGATTAAGGCACAGTAGTTTGAACTTTGCACATCCTTGGAACTACAAAGTGACATTTGTTTCTCAGTACTTCTTTGACCAATGTTATTTGTGGTAGCTACTTGTGGCATGCACTCTAAGAAAAACTGGGATGAAAGTAATGATTATTCTACGCGTGTCTTTGAATCAAACGCTGTGGCAAAAACAAAGACAGTTGAGAGAAAGGCTTGGGCAAAGGTAGAAAGAGGGCAAAAAAAAAAACCTGAGCAGTTTTGGAGAACTTGTCAAAGCAATCACAGCACTGATTCATCATTGTCAGAGTCCATGAGGGCTTTCCCTGTCTTCTGTAAAGCTGCCAACGAGCCTCTCTTGCTCTCTGTTTCTGGGCCATCTTTTATCACTCTAAAGCTCTTTCTTTCTGGATCTCGGTCACCTCTTTGTATTGCCTAATTTGATTAATTATTGCACAATTCACTCTTTCTTCTTTTTTCTTTGTCAGGCAGCCTATTCTATCTGCCTTTTTTCTTGCTCCTCCTTTCCATCTTAATATTATATGTTTTTCTCTCACTCTTTTGTATACCTGTCAGGCCATTGGCAGTCAGTGAGTCAGTGGTGGTCGTGGTGGTTTGGGGGGAGGGGGGGGGGTGTATTGATCTGACCTTCTGCTGTAGCTCCCCCAGAGCTGTATGGCACTCAGCTTTTGTAGTGAAAAGGTCTGTGTAAGTGTGTGTATTTAGCTTTTTATGGACTGAATCCATATTATTGCCACTTGCTGATAGCAGAGAAGGGCTGTTGATAAACCTACTCTTGATTTGACTCCTTGCTGTGTTTAGAAAGCTTGTCATATCTCATACATCTTTTTGCCATTTATGTTTTTTGTTTCTATGTGATGATGCCTAAGGGGTAACAGGGGAGGAGCTCAAGGCACAGGGATCTCAAAATGGTCGCCCAGGTGTGTTTATCCCTTCAGATACAGCCTTTAAACCTGTCCTTGCACAACATGTTTTTCTCCCCTTTCTTTCAATATGTGATGCTCTTGTTTCCTTGCTTCAAAGAGCTAAAAGCTCACGAGTTGAAACATAGTTCTAGGTGTATTAAAGATCAACACCTGCATTTGTAAGTACAAACTCTGTTAAGAGTTAGGTTATTGTTTTGTGTTTAGGATTAAATTGACGTACAGTGCAGGAACAGTTCATTCATTCACAGGCTTAAATGAATGGCCAGACTGTTGGCACATACTGGATTTCCCCACAGTTTTCACTTCCTACTTTACCATCTGTTAATGTGGCATGCTTCTGTCCTCTGACCACTTGGTGCTACTTTAAATCGCTGCCATAACTGTAGAGCCCACTGAGTCAGTGAATGAATACTCAGTGTAAGGTCTCTAAAGTTTCACACTTCAAAAATAATAATCTGTTATATCTGTGCACTGAGTGATACTCTGCAGGGCCAAGTCCTGTTGTAAGGAAGTAGTCTGTTGTGATTCTAGCATAGTAACAAAAGCATGGTTCAATTAAGCCATCATTTCACATATACCTGAATGTTTCTAGCATTTTGTTGTTTAGAATTTTGTAAAAATGCATTATCTCTGGAAAGTGGTGTGTTGGTGTGTCTTGTGTTTGAGCAAATTTGGCATGAAATGCCATATTAATATGACCTACAGTACCAATATAAGGGTTTTAAGCTCCAACATTTCAAGGGCCTCCATCTGTTCTTATACCAGCAGCAGACTGTGAGGAAAAACCCCAAGGTCCCTCAGTAAATGGGAGGAAAGGCAAGTCCTTTAAATAGTGTGTTGGTGTGACTTTGCTGTGTGGTTGTTCCCGGTCAACACAAGTTCTTCAAGTGTGACTTTCAGTAGCATCAGTGAAGTGTGAGTTGGAGTGATTTTTTCTTTTTTATTATCTGTGGCACACATATCAAGTCTTTAATTCAAGTTTCCCTGCACCTACATTTGATCTATTATTGAAATGGGTTTTAAGTTTATATAGAATGCTCAAGTTAGAGAGTTGCATGAAGCTGTGGATGATGTTAATATGGAGAGTGATACCTTTAGTGACTGTGCAAGTTTGTACTTACTGCTCGCCAATAGAAGTTTGTTCTGCCCAGCTCCACTTCACAAAGACAGAGTTATGCACTTCCATTGTGAAATCATCAATCAATGTAATTAGACATGGATTATTGGACACACACACATAACTGGCAGGTTCAGTCTTACAAAAAACTCAGTAGAGTATAATGCATGTTTTTTAGAACATCACGAGTTGTTACCTCTGTTTGCCAGCAGATGGAGCATAGTTCAATGTCTTTGATGAGGAGCTGTCCAAGATTTCAGTCCTGAAGTGACAAAGCAGTTGTTTCCTTCTTACCATTCCTTTCCCCTGCTGTCTTCTATCACTGCAATGTGCAGTATACATAATAGATGTATTGAGTAAAATGTTTTTGAGGAAACAAGATAATAAGAATCCTGTAGCATGAAAAACAAGTGTATCTATCTTTGCACCTATGTGTGTGTATGCCTTAGAAGTGACATGGGAGGACCAGCAGCGAGGGCTGAACGGCTCTTTATCTGATGGAGGGACTCAGCCACACCCGTCCCTCACAGGTTGGTTGGTCTAGGTGTGGATCTGTTGCTCTTAAAAAAGAAATTCACTTTGGTAGAGTATTGAATTTTCCCATGGCCAATCAAGAGTCCATGAAAAGTAACCAGCACATTGAATCTGTCCTTACATCTTGTTCACAGCAAACAGAAAAGAGTATGCTACCACCTAATAGTAATCCTCGTCATTAGTTGTCATGACAAAAGCAATGTGGGTTTGTTTTTCTGAATGTGTCATTGGATAGCCAAAGTTACATTTACTTTGGGCTTTAAGAAATAAGTCATCTTTAAAGCATCAATCATCTGCCATCTGTAGCTGACTGTAAAGTACAGAATCTGCTAAATAATGTATTATTCTATAAACTGAGAATTTAGGTGTCACATGAACCCGGACAGCAAATACACATTTTTAAAAAAATTTTTTTTAAAGATTTATTTTGGGCTTTTCGTGCCTTTAATGCAGAGAGAGGACAGTGGACAGAGTCAGAAACCAGGGAGAGAGAGCAGGGAATGACATGCGGAGAGAGGCCACAGGTGGAGGCGAACCCGGGCCTGCTGCTTGAGACGAGAGTCTCAATGCATGGGACGTGCGCCCTAACCATTGCACCACCAGCGTGCCCCACATTTTTATAAATTTTTACCCTTTTATTTCTTAAAGAAACATTTTGCATTTCTTATTGGTTAAAAAAAAAAGTTATGCTATATGAATTCATTTCAATCGAAATTAAAGAAAATTTTAAATTCTGAATTTTCTGATTTAAAAGACCTTTTCATTCCCAAATGTAATAGTAAGTTGTTTCTTACTCATGGACTCTTAATAACATTTTCCACCTGCAAAGTCTAAAAACAGCTCTATCAAAGTGATCGGTCCTTGAAGACTTTTCTTGCTTCTCTGACTATTTAAGTTGATTCTTATCAGCTGGATTATGTAGGCCAGGTGATACAATTTGAAGAGGGCTTGTGTATTTGATTTCGGCAAACAGGATTATTTAAAATTATGATTAACATGAGGTTGCCGAGGTCAGCCACTGGATGGCGCCCTGTCTCTGTGTTTTCCTCCTTTGTTTGCAGTGCAGCATGGAGTTGATGTTACTTGAGACATTCTAATCTGTTATTATCGCTCAGAGTTGATACAGGCACTTTTATTATACGAAGCAAATACACATAATTGTATCATATCGGTGTCTTGGCACACTGCCTTATTCTTACTAATGAATACTTACTTACTAATGTAGTTAAGTTTGATGAGTTGCTGTGATCGGAAAATATGAAACCTTGCTAAGGAAATGAATTGTGAGGTGCAGTGTTTGCTCTAAAGTGCTTCATTTGATTCCATGAATCACATATTTTCCTCTTTTCAATTTTAAATTCTGTTCACTTGTTATGTCTTTTGCTAATACTGTATATACACAGGATCCTATTAGCTGTTAGCTGTGCAACTCATTTTAAACACTACCATTATTTTAAACACCACTAGGAGATATGTTTGTGCAAATATTTATTCTATTTTTGCTATTTTTTCTTTCATAAATAATGTGTTACAGTGTAACACAGACGCTCCCTCATCACCACACAGTTTGGTGGAATTTTGGTGCTGTAGAGAAATTCTGTTTAGAACGATGTTGTAGGAAAACATGGATCTCCAGTTGGTATGCATTGGATCCTACCTTGCTATAGAGCCTCTACCTGAGGCTCAACAAGCTGTTATTTGTCCAGGAAATGCTGACTAAGCATGATCCGCTTTACAAGACTGACTGAGATGCATATTACATTATGCTGGGAACCTTTACACTGACCTCACAGCCTGTCAAAGCTCCTCAACACTGATGTGTTTAAGGGTGAATTTTAATTACACCCCTAACTACTATGTTACCTTTATTTCCCTAAACCAGTCAATTAATATGTGCTCCATAACAAGCAGACACCCTTAAAACAGGAACATCTTTGGAAAAACAACAACAACAACAAAATAAAAACCCTAAGGACTAAAATATAAGTGTGTGTGTACAATAAAAGAGATCGTCTTATAAAACATTACTTTTTTTATCTTGTTTTGTGCAGGTGGCCCTGTTGTTTAATTTTATATTTTTTCTTGTAAACAGGGCAATCAAGTCTTTGTCTTTAAAAAAAAAAAAAAGTGATAAATCATGTATTTTATGCTTGTATATAATTTATGAAACATTTAGAAAGCGAAAGGCTGTAAATAAACCAACCTACTACATCGAAAATACAAATAGCAGAGTTCATTTTTCTTTGATGAGGAGACATAACTGCATGTTGTTTGAATAACATCTTAGGTTTATTTGTAAAACGGACCATCTCATAGACAATGAGCTACTTTTCCTATTCTAAGTAGAGTGGGAACTAAAAAGTGAATTTAACTATTACTGTAGTTACTTTAAAGGATAAGCTTTTTTAACAGTTTTTTTTAGCACAAATGATGAAAAAATATTAATTTGGAACATGTAAACTAGCCAGATACCTAATATAGCCTGGGAGGTTTGTAAAAAAAAAAGGATAAACTATCCATTTCCTAATTTCCTTCTGCTCCTGTCTGCCCTGCCTGTTGTTCATATAACACATACATATAATCTGTGTCTAGTTTGATTAATAGCTTATTGTAGTCCCATGTGGGGTAGGCTAAATGTTTAGTATGGCACAATACTGGTGAGATATAGTAAAATAAACTATGCTGTATAATGGGCTCTACATTATAACACTACTAACACAGGCTGTTTCTGAATGTCATTGTTGGTAACATCTGCTTGTTATTAAACCAGCTCAATCCATCTACACCATTGGTAATTGAATGTAACATTATTTTGATTTGTCTGCTGCTGGGGCCTGTAATCTTGGAATTTGTCATAGGTTAATTTGAATATTTCATAGTAACCTACGGATCACAGAGAACTTTTTTCAGGCAGACTCGTTCTAGTTTTTCACTCCTATCTCTGTCTTAATTTATCGTTCTTATATCCTGGTGACTTACATGATGCAGCTGAAGTAAAGTCAAAGAAAAGAGACATTTTTTGAATATATATATAATTTGACCCTCTAACACAGTGGTTCTCAACTGGTGGGTTGGGACCCAAAATCTGGTCGCGGAGCAGTTTTAAGTGGGTCGCGAGCATGTGACTGGAAAAACAAGAGTCAAAAAGTCTATGCAGTGCTCTTGAAACATGTTGGTTTTGTTCCTTCTCTTTGCTCTGTCACATATTTCATCTCAGGTCCATCGAAGTGCAGTATATTTCATTCAATAATTCAGATTGGTTAAAAAATAAATCTGACATTTGGGTCACAAATTTCATGAAGGAGTTGGTGGTGGGTCTTTAGGTTAGACCAGCTGAGAACCACTGCTCTAACAAGGTGATGTTAGCTGGCATGAAGAAAGCTGATGAGGCAGATGTCTCACATTGTCTTTTGGTTTATGTGACACTAACCAAGTAGTCATTGAGCCAAATACTCATTCTGTGTTAGAGGTTATGACATTTATGTACAATTGCAGTCGGCTTATTTAGCTCTCCCAGCTGTCACTGTTGGTTTTGTCAGGTTCAAGTTCAGTTGGTTTTCTGCAGAATCAGACATACCCACATGTTGAACTGCCTGGTCTGAGCTCATGTTGGTCCATGAGGTATTGATTGAACCCCTGAAGAAACATATGAAACATATCAACATATGTCTTCATAGCAGATACAAATCACAGCACATCTTTAGAGATAAAGAGAATCTTAAGAATATTTTCCTGGTTTTTGCAGGCTAAGCGGAAGGAAAGAAGGAAATTAATAATTTGTAGAGGGGCAAAATGCACAAGTGGAACCTGCTGAAAGCAAGCAGTTGATCTTGTTGTTGCACAACATTGTTTTCTAAAGATTCTGCAGCTTATATATGTGTGTGTATGTGTATTTGTGTGTGCGTGAGAGAGTGTGTAACTGCATATGCAGTCTTGCTGACTCAGGTTATGTCAATATTTTTCTCAAGTTTCACAACTTGGCTGTGTGAGGTCTTTTGCTCTCTTTTGTGCTCGCTGCTCTGTGCTTTCACTCCTTTTTTTCTGTGTGTGTTTCTTTCCTTTCTTTCATGTTAATTTTTTCAGGCTGTCCTACCACGGTAGAAACATGCAGACTCAAGTGACACCCACTTCTCCTTTTACCCTCCTTTCCTCTCCTCCCTCTCCCTGTCTTCAGAGGTCCAGAATTTCTATCTGGTTTGGGACTCTAACATTTTTTTTACAGTTTCAGCTCTTTTCCCTTTAAAGCACAGAACCTCAGCCTCCCTTCCTTTTTCTCAAATAACCAAACTCTTAGCCTCTACCTCAGCCTGTCCCGGCCTCGCACCCTATTGCTCTGTTATGACTTTTCACTGTGCCCATGGTGGAGTTTGTGTGTTCTTGGTGTATTCTATGATTTTGTTTCTGTGTTCTGTGCTCGTTTGTTTTGTCATCGTTGTGGCGTACTGTCGTTATGTGTTGTGTCCCTCCCTCCTGACCCTTCATCCTTCTTCTCCTCATTCTGGCCCTTCAAACTTTACATACTCGTTGATCACTGTGGTGGCGTCGCCCTCCCTCCGTTCTTTCTCTTCTTCTCTGTCTTCCTTTTCACCCGTCCTGCATCCTCTCACCTCCATTTCACTCTCCTCTGTCTGTGTCTGTCCATTCTGTGATGTGATCCCAGAAGACACGGACTCACCAAGTTGGACGAACTCAGGTCTGTCCCTTCTTCTTCTTCTTCTTCTTCACCTTCTTTCTTATCTGACTCAGCCTCTTCTTCGTCTTCTTCTACTACTTCTATTCACACTATAAGTCTTCCTGGCTTGACCTACCCCTCCTCCCCTAATTTATTTCAGTCATCTTTTCTTTTCTCAATTGGCTCGCCTCTGTTTTATTGCGCCGTTTGTGCTTTTTGATTGTTCTGTAGACAACGCTTCCACCTTCTCTGTCATTTTGCATAGTTTGTTGTCTGGACAGAATGTGTTCAGAGGAGCATGGTCATGGTCACACCTCTATGGTTTCCTTTGCAGCAGGTCTTCTTAGAATAAGCTCTGTCAGTGTATTACAGAAAATCTTCTCTGTATTACTCTGTATAGTTTTAAACATTTACTTAAACTGGGTTTGTAGCTTTTTTCAAAGTAAAACAAATTTCCCCTGATGAATATATTTTGATTATTTGTTTAGTCACATATGCTTGAACACAAAATGTGGATTATGATCTTGCTGCTGACATTGAGATCACATTGCCAGTTTTTGATATTTAATCGACTTCTTATTTAATTGTTGTGGCTATGTTTTTGCCAGGCATCCTGCAGACAATCTATAAATCCTCTGTTCTGGCAAAATTATAAAGGAAAATAATTGTCATATTTCTCAAAATATCAAAGTAGTTCTAATATTTTGCCAATTTATTTCTCTTCTTAAAATTCTAAGTACCTAAATGTTTCCTCTAAAAAAAAAACCTAAATAACCGTAAATCAGATGAAGCTAAAAATGTGCTCCTGTAATTTTATAGCTAATGTTTCATTAAAGTCCTGTGATCTTTAAGACAAAGTAGTCATTACACATTCGGTCCTAACGTATTGTGTTTTCACTGTAACTTCAAAAAAGAAAACTGAAAAAAATACAACGTGTTCATCAACACCATTGACATTTTTTAGGTAAACATATTTTGAATATTTTCATATATTCCTTAACATGTTCACCAGATTTCTGATCCAGTCTAGAATTACCATTTTGTTTGTAATGGAGAAAACTGAAGTTGAAGTTTGATGTTACTTATGTATTGTGCTGACAATTAACAAATATTCAAGAAATGCAAATGACAACTCCAAAGACTTAAGACAAATCATTTTGCCACACCTCCTGTATACAGTCATTCATTTGCTCTTAGCTTGTAATGCTTTTCCCTGTCTGTGTGTTTGTGAAGGCATACTGTATGTGCGCATGGCACATGTGTTCATTCACCTTTACTTGATCATTGCTTTCATATGACACAAAAGCAGAGTCAGAGTGAGACGGAGAGAATGGAGATGAATGAAAGTCATTAGTCCGTGGCATTTGACTTTTTTTTTCACCAAAGAAAATATGTAGTATTTTAAACTGACTATACGATATATGTTTTTAGGACTTATTTATGTATATGTTTTTTTTGGATACAAGAATTGAGCAGAGTTCATTTAGAGTGGTTTAATTACTTTCAGAGAACACATTGGACTTGTGTTTTGCCTAGACAAACTTGATGTTTCCATAAAGTAAATTATAGCACGTAGGGATATGAAAAAAACTTTAGTGATTTATTTGTTTTTTGGAAGAGATGAGATGGGATGATGTTATAAAGCACTGATAATGTGGACATAAGGACATTTTTGTAAACCTAGTTTTACAGTCTGAGCTCAAAGGGAGGGACAATTATTTTTAACTTTTAAGAATTTCAGATAATTCGCATCTCAACATAGTTAACAATCATTGATTTTGGTGGAGGGGGGTTGTTAATGCTAGTTCTAGAGACCAACGCTGTTATTATTTTTTGTAGGAATTAATAAATTGTGTTTTTGATTGTGTTTAGCCAATTTAAAAAAATAAGATGAAAAGGGGAATCGTGGATTGCATCTATTAGAAATGTAGCAGTTAAATGTGCCCTTACTCTAACTAATCAGTATTTTTGTCTGTATTTCTGTTTTTGTTTTGTTGTAAATGTTGCCAACCATTCAGCTTCCCTCCCCCCCATTAGATCTGTTCTTGTCACAGCTCATGGCTCATAGCTCAGCAGAAGCTTGTTTCTCTCCATAACAGTATGTCCCTCCATCAGGTCTCCTGTGACGCATCAACCCCAATCTGACAGTTTCCCATCTGTGTGCTTAGGTATGGACATGGAGGAGAGGACCAGGCAGATGAAACTAAAGATGAACAAGTACAAACAGGGAGCAGGCTCTGACTCCAGACTGGAGCAGGACTACCACAAGGTAACACCATGTCCTGGTTTGCTGGATGTATGCTTCAGTACTCGAGTTACACTGACATAAAACATGCACCTCCAGTAAGCTGTTTGCATAAAGCAACGTGCATAGGCCATATGGCACACTTTGCAAGCAATCAAGCATGTACACATGCACAATCAACATCCTTCTGCACATGCGCATTGATGTTTGCATAGTGTACATGGTAAAAGTGCACAGACAAAGCTATACAAAAACAACAAAGAAGGTTAACAATTAAACTATATAATATGTTGGAAAACAATGATAAAGATGATATTATAACAATCACTTAAAATCTTAATATATGTATTACAACTAATTTTTGGTGGTTTAAAGTTCACATATTATCCTCCTTTTTGACAAGTTTAATTAAGAGCTACCCAAAGCATATCTTGCCAAAAATCCACTTTGATCCTGTATTCAAGCATGTCTATAAACCCCTCTATTTGAGACCTGCAAAGAACAGGCTGTTTCTGTGTCTGTACTTTAAATGCAAGTGAGCTGTGTCTGACCACGCCCCTCTGGAAGGGCTTGGGTGGTTTGAGTTTTCTTGCACAATGCCCAATTGTTTACGGTGAGAAGGTGGACTAAGCAGGCAAAACACAAACCTAGCTGTGGAGGTGTTGCCCACCTGGGGGAGGGGTTATTGCCCTTTGTGATGTCACAAAGGGGAAAACTCCAAATGGCCGGTTTGAGCACACATTTACTGAAAAGTGGTGCAGGCGAAAGACAGAGAGGATGGACTTTACTCATAATTGGGGGGTTTGTAGGCAGAGTAGGGACACATATTGGTGTTAGAAAAACATGGTCAAATAGAATTTGCTTCACAATATTAAAGATGATATACTCAGCAGCAAAATGCCTTCCCAAAATCAATATCTTGATTTTGATGATGAGTTATACCCAGATCAGTTTTCTTTTTGTCATCAGGCTGTACTTAATGTTAAGTCTTTGGTTGTAAATTGAAGGAATGTGACAGTGAGTGTCTGCAGACTGGAGAGTTTACTACACTTCTGGAGAGGTCATGTTTAGAGAGCTCAGCCTGAGCATGTGTTCTCACTGGAGTCTGGGCCAAGGCTCTCTGACTAACTCTCCTTTTAAGTCCAGGAAATGAAAACTATTGCATTAGGAGCAGCCAATGTGTTTGCTTTGAGTCTATAAAAAGCAGATTGATAAATGGTTAGTTGTACTTGTGTTGAACATCCAACCTCCTTGGAAGTGTCAATGATTAAGCAGTGCTCTCACTATTCTTAAACAGGACTTCCAGGCACATGTCCTCAAACCATGTTGTAATAGTAAATAGTTCCTGTAACACTCAGTTCAGTTTATGGGTTAGCATTCCATCACAAAAACATGTGAAAGACATAAACACATCCAAGTTTACAAACTTTCTTTAACCACGTAGTGAAAGGATTTGAATGATTGTTGTGCTACCAAAGAATCCCCAGTTTGAAGTCATTTTGTAAAATAAATAATATAAGTAAAGTCACAGAAATGGCTCCATATCAGTTGTTTTTATTATTATATGCTATCAGTCAACAGCCTCAGGAGTTTCTAACTCCTCATTTTAATGTAACATTCTCATACCCTTTAAAGTGGAATCTTTTATGGGAAATGTAACTGAGGCAATATGAGATTTGGATTTTCCATTACCTGACAATATTATACTTCAGGGTTACAAAGTTGTTTTTGTGTTTCCAAAAGTCAATCACCTGTCCACTTCAAGGCCATATACTTTCTTTGATGATTTAAATAACCAATAGAGTCATGCTGCTGTGCCTCATTCATAAATGCACACCATTTTTTAGTATATAGAGTGATGCATTAATCATTTATGATGTGATTGATCACTGCAGCAGATATGATCCATGCGTTATAATATATCTATTAATATCTAAATTGGCTAAATGAAATGAAAGAAGTTAAATCAGCTGAAGTTGAGACTAGTCATAGACTATTGAACATGTCTAAATACATCATTCAAAGAGTGTTTACTTTAAAAGGAACTGAGACTCTTGGATTGATTCATGTTGGGCCCATATGACAACACGTATGTGCATAGTAAGGCCCTTTAGATTGTTTTAATTGGGTCGAGGCAGTTATGGATGCTTATTGATTACATTACATCTTCCTTTATTAAATGTTGTGACCAGTCTGAGTACCCAGATGGCATTTTGAATATTAAAAATAAACATTTGAAGCTTCAAGTGTTATGATCTTAAAGGTTTTTAAGTAGACCCAAAAGCAAGACCGGAAAACAGGGTGGTGGGTAAACGGGTATTTATTGAAGTGAGGCTGGTGAAGGCTGGTGAGGCTTGAATGAGAGGCTGGGTGGTGAGGTGCTGGAGCTCGGTGGTTGGAGGCACTGGTGAAAAAAGAAGACAAGGGAATAATTAGTGACAGGTATTCAAAGCACAAAAAGTTTACTGATACTGAGAAGCCGATCTACCACAGTGTAGGCAGAAATAATCTGGCAGCTTGGGAGAGTTGAACCAGGGTATAAATGCTGCAGCCAGTGATTACAGATGACGAACAGGTGAGTGATTGCAGAGAGCTCCAGCAGCCAATAAACCACACCCAGCCTCTGAAAGAACAAAAACACAAGCACCAAACAAGGAAAAATACACAGAAATGTCCAATCACCACATCAAGCTTCAGTTGTAACTTGTGTTTTTTTTTTATCACTTGTGTCTTTAAGATGCATTTGAAAAACATTCTGACCTTACAGAAGGAAGACCTAACAAGCACTATGCAATGACTCTAAACCAAGACTATATTACTTATATTTATCAGCCGTTGCCTAAGAGATGGTCAGTTGACTGTGATAGCATTGTTTTACAGTAGCTCTTTTAAAGGTTGATAATAGTTCCTAATTTACATTTTAAAATAAGTGTGTGTTTACACAATATGGAATCTGTAACAACTAAAAATTCAAAAGAGCATGGACTTAAATTAATCCCAAATGTGTGTGCCAAAAAAACTCTATTATTTGGTCTTATAAGACAAACTTTTTATGTGTCATTTTGATATTGTGTACTGTTTTTGTTGATTTTGCAGCGTTCAGGCAGAGATCCACGGGGCTCAGATAACCTGTCGGCCAAGTCATCGGACAGTGATGTAAGCGACGTGTCCGCTGTGTCGAGAACCAGTAGTGCCTCTCGGTTCAGCAGCACGAGCTACATGTCTGTCCAATCAGAAAGGCCGCAAGGGAACCGAAAGATACGGTAGGCTAATGTCCACATCAGTGGACAGTGAACTGTCTTAGTCTCCTCATCAAGCTATCAGAAATGGTCAATTCCCCCGGAGCTTTGAACTTCTCTTTCCAATACCATGTGCAAATATTTTCAGCTTTGAAATTGCTTGCACCTTGTTAAACTAAAAGAGGAAATGGCAACACCTAGTAAGTGCCATTTTCTCTCTGTAATGAGTTCAGGTTTGGCTCCTTTTCTAGAATAATCTGGAACCAAATGATTGAACTCATTCTGGCTTTGGGGGGATGTTTGACCATATCTGGCAACACATTTGAATGTAAAACACATTGCATCTCTTTGGGTGTTGTCTCATATCAAAGCAAGAAACAAATTCATTTGCATGCTGTAAGTCTACATGTCTAATTTCTACTTTTTTTAATCAGTCTGCTTTTGTCTCTTGGCTGCGCTGTGTCTTAATGTTTTGTCTTTCTTTATCTTGTTGTTGACAATGTTCATGCTTTGTTTGGTTTTCTTTCTGCTTTGCATGTGCTGCTCTCATGCGTCTGTGGCTGTCTTCAGCCAGTTGCGATCAAGAAGCCATTCTCGGGAGGGGGATGAGCAATTAGGAGAAGTGCTAGAGGAGGCGGAGGCGGGTGGGGGAGGTGGAGAGGATGGGAGAAGGGCCAGTAAAGAGAGGAGATCACAGGGAGAGAGGAAGGGTTTAGCGGGAAAGGTAGACACAGACAAGGAGCATCAGGAGGATTTGGCTGAGAAAGAAGACGACTTGCACCAAAGGAGTATCTCAGAGACTGACCTCAGGTAACACATGTATGGCAGCCCCTAACTGTGGACTTGCAATAATACCCTTATCCCCACGTGTCCCAATGACATTATTTGTGGAAAGTAGAGTGCAGTGACTATCCGCCAACCTTCATATAGATAACTTTGTAAGTGCGATGATGAGTTGATGAATATAAATCTTACAACAAGCATGTGAGTTGAACAGTAAAAGAAAACAACACACACAATACAAATGTCACAAATCAAAATGACTCACCTCTAACTGACTGCCAATGCTGCCATCTGATTCCTGGGCCACAATGCTCTTTAAATAAGCAGCATGTGACAACTGCTGTGCTAAACAGCTGTATCTTACATGGTTGCATTTTCCACACAGGTAGTGGATCAGCTGCACCTACCTTTTATATTGAAAGGTAGAACGTGTCATTTCCTTTCAATATGAATTATAGTAACATTAAGTAAAGACAGAATTGTGATCTGATGACTGCCAGTGGAAAAAAAAACCTACATTTCCTTCTTGTTGAGCCTATCCACATATTTTATAGAAATAAACATATAACCTTTACCGTGGAGGCTGAAATGAAAAGCCAGTGTTCTGCCATGCAAATGTACTGCTAATGTGAGCATTTGTGGTCCAGGTCTCTGATATGGATAGCTAATCATTTTTTGAAATTTCAGAAAGTACGGCAGCAGTATTGTTTGATACTGAAACAAACTCACACAGATATGACTGCACTGAAACACCTGACATGCACAAACACTTTGAACAAAAAAAATATTCAAAATGTTCAAACTAGAGGCACATTGAGAAAATATGGCTAAAGTTCATTTTAATCATTCCAGAAATACATCACTGAATTCCTTTTTTTTAAGTTAAGGGTTTTAATACTGTTCTGGTTTTAGTAGAACAATGTTATACTTATCTCAAGATGATTTTATTCCCTCCACCAGAGAGTATTGTTTGAGTTATAAATATTCTAGAACCAGCGAAAGTAAAAAGTATGTCAAGAGCAAATTCAAGTGCAAGTTCATTTGAAATCCCAGAGCAGGATGAAAGCTTAGCTCAATCTCCTAGTAAGATGTCTTCTCAAATCACATTCACAGCAGGGTCCAAGTTAGTTCCTCATACTCACATAAGCACTGCTCAGTGTCTTTCTGGGCTAGAGAGAAAACAAATTTAGATAAGAGCTACACTCTCATGTATAATTAACACAACACTAGAAAACAATCTGATTAAGAAGAGGCACATGGCAGAAACGTGAGCAAAATCCACTGGTAGGTATACAGGTAGAGAACCTATGTGTGGTATTTTTAGATAGAGACGGTAGCAAAAAGAAGTAAAATGAATGAGACAGTACAGTGTTTTCAATGGAGTCTGCTCTCTGTGATGCTTTACTGTCTTCTGTTGTTGCATCTTTGTTTTCTGTGTTTTTCACATGCTGTCTTAGTCCAACAGTGTTACTCTGCACCTGCAACTTGTCAACCCAAACCTCCCACATTCCTCCAGATAGTCCTCAATATGCCAAGAATATTTGTTTTCTCTGTGTAACACCATAACCGTCATGCCTAGACTGTCATCCAGCATCTAACTCACTTTCAGTGAAGTCATAGGAAATTTTAGGTAATGTTATTAAAATTAAAAAGCATGCTTTGTCAAATACATTCAGAAGATTGATTTGAATTCAGTGGCAATAATCCAATTTCAAACAACATTTTCATTTTGACTGAAAGTGAGGTGAATTTCTCCAGCTTTTTAAGATGCTGAAAGCTCTTATCTGTGTTATCAACCCCAATCCCTTCATGACAGCTACAGTATAAATCTATTATATACCAAACTTTCACCACATGTGAGTCATTGCATATTCTACTTTTCTAGGACAACAAGTGAGAAAAAACCCCAACAATGATGACAAAAAAGGCTCAGCTTTAAACTTATATTCAACTTTAGTTCAAAGTGTGTTGCACCTGCATTCCCTAGAGAGTGAATAACCAGGCAAAATGTTTTGTTCATGGTGATGTGTAAAGGGTCTTATTATATATGTACTAAAAACATGTCAAATCTTTAACAGACTTATCTATCACAATATGCAAAATACCACCAAAGTATCAAATGTTTGTACCAAAAGATCCATATTTTTGTCAAAGGTATTTACACTGACCTTTTAGCTGCATGACAATCTTTTGTGAAATATATAAGTCCATGAAGAGTTGCAAAAAAGCTGTTGCAAAGGAGCATTATGTTAATTTAAGCAGTCATTTTCTAAAGATTTTTATTCAACAGTGGTTTACACTACCCGATTAGAACTTAAATCACATTTTATCAGTGTTGGACAAAATACACAACGTCTTCAGTCAAAGAGTAGATACTACTGGTCAGATATTATACCAGTGCAAGTTACTCAGGCAAAGTATTACTTTAGTTAAGTACTGGAGTACTGACAACAGTCAATAATACACTGGTGTTCATTCTGCTATGGTATTTTTTAGAAAATATTATTTACATTTTTTAAACTCACACGCTATTGATTTCCAGATAAGCAGCTCCAAAATAAAAGGAGCAACCAATAATACTTGATAAGCAGGGACAATGCCAGCCAGGCTTTACACAGACACACATTCTTTTTTACAGTCATTGCAGTGGGTGCAAGGCCTCTCAAACTGTGCAGCTATGCAGCATATTCTTATTTCTAGTGATGCTAAAGTTCCCTTTACTGTTTCACTTCTCTGAGGCGATTTTAGCACCGAGCATAATAAATATAAAAAGAAAAGGGCCTCTGTGACGAAGCTTGATCCAAAGGCCTCTGGACTGGTACATATATGATCTTGAACGTTTCACCTCTCCTTAGAAAGGCTTCTTCTTAAAGGAGTTCTAAACTTTCTGGTGGACTGAACTAGAAATGTAAGACCTCTGTCACAGCATGCTAATGATGAATTAGCATGCTAATGATCAAGGATGGCTCACATCAGAGTTGTTAGCGGAGTCGTTTACCTAGTTTCGCCTAGAGCCGTAAACCACCCCCAGTCGCCTTGGAGTCGTGTGTGAGTCGTTGGAGTTGCATGTTCCAAGGTGGGAATGGGCCTTCAGTTGTTTAGGGAGAGAATTTAAAACAGCATTGTAGGTTGATGAAAGATGATGTCTCTCCACCTCTGTTAAGAGATGGTTTTCCACCTTCACGGCTTCTTTAACACCCCTTTCAAACCAACGATCTTTCCTGTCCAGGATAGGCACTTTGTCATCCTTAAAGGAGTATCCTTTGTCTCTCAGATGTAAAGGGACTGTGGAACCTGAATTAATGGTTAGTCAGAAAGTAAATAAGATAATTTTCTGAAATTTTAAAGAATTGTTTCATTATATTTTACCAAAACATTAAAATAATCGTTAGTTTCAGCTTCACAAAGGTGAGTCTTGTTGGTTTTAATGCATTATTTGTCTGTGTCTGAATAAATGCCCCAATGAATACACAAGTCCTCCAGTTGAAACTCTTACCCCTTACTCTCACCCTTATATATTTTATCTATCAATCCTCATGTCAATCAAAAAACATATTGGTGCTTTAGCAAAGCAGTTTTTCCTTTATGTACCCAGGAAGTTGAAGAACACATTATTTGAGTACACTGACCTTTATACTGCTCCCAGTGTCATGCTCTTAACATGTGCATCCTAACACACTTTAATATAAGTCCTGCATGTGTGACACCCGGTATCAAGCCACAAATCTCAGTTCTATAAAACCTAGATGCTTTATATGGAGAAGAGAGGCAAAGGTGTTTTTTCAACATCATACATTCAACATTGTGATACATGCTGTATGCACTAAAATAAATCATTGGAGCTCTATTTTTAATTTACTGTTATGTAAGCTCTACCAGTTATGAAACTCTCATCAGCCTGTACAATTAACTCAACAGAACATCAAGGAATGTCTTTACCATGAGGGTACAAGATTAATGGGTTTAATCAACCCATCAAACTGTATCTAGTGATTCCAGTAGTCAGGAAGTTGGTTCTTTTGATCAAAATGCTGCCTGTTCATTCACTGTGCTGTTTATCTTTATATGGAAGCAGCAGAGCACGTAGATTTTGCTAAAACAAATCTTCAACGTATTTAGGTCGCAGTGTAAATATACGGTACATCTGCTTCACATGAACAAGCCTGTTTGCATTATCTTGGCATATGAACATCATGACAGCCATATGTGTTTTTAGTCCATGAACACTTTCACTGCACGCATGCACTTTCACTGCAAGCATGCTGACGCTACTGTGAGCTGATGTCATGTCCAGTGATCTCCAGGATGGAACAAGCCATCTATCAGCACGTAGTGGTAGTTAATGTCTTAAAAGACACCCCCTACCTGTACATACTATTATTAACATGAGCTTCATATTTCAATTAATCCCTTTAGTCTCTAATAAAGAGCTGTGTTGACAGGCTAATGTTCAGGCTATAGGGAAACAGTTGCCACGGTAACTGTTTTTTTCTACCTCACCTGATAAAGCAATGTTCCTCTCTGTGAAAAGTGAACAAAATGAGGGGACATGTACAGGAAGATGCTCTTTGCATGTTTTTGAAATACACACATAGTAGGCCTATGTGTCATCCAGCTTCCACACAGCATCACTAGTTCTTCCAACTAAATGATCCTTTCAGATCTTAATTGAAGCATAAAATGAAATGTATGCTGGTTTTGTGTTGTTTGTTATCATAACAAAGACATTTAAGACAGCAAGGTTTTTTACAAGTACAGAAAAACAATCCAGAATTTTATTTTGCTTTGGGAACATCTTGGCCTGGATTAAAATGCATGGTGAGCAATTTGCATGATGTGGAACACTATGTTCTAAGGGCTGGGGTTGAGAATCAAAATCCCTGGAGAGTCCCGGTTTTCTCTGCAAGCACATTCGTTCAATGGCCAAGGTGCAAACACCTGCTTGGAGAGTAAAGCTACAGGGATAAAAGAAACACTGAATTTATGACAGTATACATTTAGTTTTTTTGGGGGATATTGTACAGTGTCTTTGGTTAGACCAGTAAAATATCCATTTGAATCATGACAATGTTCAAGGATTTAAATAAAGAGTATGCTGAACAGCTTAACGTCTAATTTTGGTCGTTCCCTGACAGATTGGACTACTGTAGACGCTAAACTCACCAACTAGCACAGTGTGTCCACTTACATTAGTAAAAATCTTATTTTTTTCAGTTTTAGAATATTTTTCAGTCTATAATGCAATGTTGATTTATATTTCTCAGGGTCTTTAACCATGTGCCTCTTTGATCATCTGATTTAACATCAGAAGGAAATAATTTGCAGTGACAACAATGCCCCAGTTCTGCTGACTGGGCTGATTTTTAATGTAATAGAAGAGGCATCTTTAACACCCTGTGCTGACCAGGGGCAATGCAGCCTCACACTTTTGATAGTTAAAGGGCAGATTGTAGAATGTCACTAGTCACACATCAGCCCTGGCAGATGTGGAGCCTAAACACTTGAAGTCTGCTGACTTCTTTCACCACCAGTTGGTGGAAGTTTAGTCAACCGTGTTTAGGATAGGACTTTTATCACAACATTGTAAATGTGGCATTCCTAAAATGATTCCTTAATAAATACAAGAAATGATTCTAAAGTGTTCCTACACTAACACCATCAATACAATTTGAATCTAATTAATTATCAAACTGTTTGACCAAATGAGCTGCTCTCCCTTTCTCTCTATGGAAGCGATTAGTGATCAGAATTCAAATGATAAAGCTAATTTGAAAATTCAAATGCGTTAACAGAAATGCTTTTTAATTTTCAGAATATGAGTGTATTATTTGACTCAAAAATTAAATTTTGATTAATTTATCTAATTTGAATTTTAGTTTTCAACTTCAAAAATGCACATTCTTTGACTAAATTAAAATGAGGAAGAAAATGACATTTGCTTTATCATTTTCAAAAAATGCCCCGCTAAAT
This sequence comes from Labrus bergylta, assembly GCF_963930695.1. NCBI lineage: Eukaryota > Metazoa > Chordata > Actinopteri > Labriformes > Labridae > Labrus > Labrus bergylta. The sequence continues at coordinate 1,347,282 of NC_089202.1, read as the reverse complement.
CTGTATCATAATTCAAATGAAAAAGCTAATTTTAAAATGAAAATACAGTAACAGAAACACTTTTTAATTTTCAGAGTATAGGTGCATTATTTGACCTATATTTAAAATGAATATTCAGTCATCCAGTTTGCTTTATACTTTTACTCTCTATGTATGCATATTGTATGACATAATTCAAATGAAAATAAAAAGGTGATGGAATATTGTTACCTGCACTTACATTTCTAAACAAATGTTTCACAAGAGGTTGAATAAAGGTTTCTTCATTTGTATACAACAGAGCTGAAACTATTGTCTGCTTTATCAAAGATCAGAAATTGAAGGAGCCTATTTAGAGTCATAGATGGAGTCTATTTTCCAATCCAATTTATTTCTCTCTCATTTTTGTCCACTCTCCGTAAGTTGTCTCCACAAGGCAGTTACATGGTGGAGGTCAGGCACTCTAATTAATGAATAGCCTGAGGGTGCTACATGTAGCTCATCCCATTAGGAATGCAGAGCCTGTGAAACAGAATGTAATTTGTCTGTTAAAGATAACTCACTAGCAGAGCTAAAATAAGACCCTAATTTGGACACTGGCCTATTTCCTTTTTCAGCAGAGGAAGCTGGAGAATAATGTTGATGGTAGACAACTTTTCTTTTCATGTCCACTTGAGTGTAAAAGTACTAAGTGTATGGTCATGACTCAGGTACAAAGGAGTTGCAAATCAGTTTCTACCTCCAGGTGCACATAGAAGAGAGTCAAACAGCATAGACCTTTTACAATACCATAATACAAAGAAATAGGTCATCTTTATGATAATTAACTTCCTTACATTTAGCTAAATATACTTAAATCAATGTTTATGTTTTAACCTGTTTCTCCAGTTGAGTCATGTATGGAATTAACACACATAAAAATGCAATAATGTGCAAACAAAGAAAGCAAGCAAATAGATAGCTTCTTAACATAAGCGTTAACAATGCAACTAACTGACTTCTGTTTTTGCAAAGATAATGTTAGAACGGCAAGGTGTTTTACACAGGTGCAAAGTGGATATGACGACTTGGACAGGAGGACTGCCAAGGGCCACAACATCGGTCCTTTGCAGTCTAGAACTTATTCAAAGTATTTGGCAAAAATATTCAACAAAAAAGGATTAGTAGTTGCCCTTGAGCTTTCAGTAATAATTTAGGTGAAGGTCAAGGTCAAGGATTAACTTTGTCTTAATTTTTTAGCCCACACTGATAAATAGTCTTTAAATGTAAAGAAAGCACACACACTATTCTAAAGTATTCTAAAGCTATAGGGAGTCATATTGTGGTGCAAATGTTTAATTACTCTACATGTCAAAGATGTAAAAAAAATAGTGCTTAACAATTAAAGATATTTTGATGATTGACCAGCCCAAACCCAAAACTCAGCTATACTGTAAGTCATGAACTCCTGGACCTGAACTCTGTCCTTTTCTCCTTTTCATCCCCACATCTCCTGCTTCCTCCTCCATTATCTCTCCTGTCATATTTTCTCCTCTCCTCTCCTCTCCTCTCCTCTCCTCTCCTCTCCTCTCCTCCCCTCTTCTCACCTTGCCTCTGTCCTATCTCTCTTATCTGTCTTCGCCTGCCCCCTCTTAATGGTGGTGGCTGACAGTGACTTTGCATCCAAAATGAAAAACAGGCAAATGGGCTCGTCAGGCGGGTTGAACATGACTAAGAGCACAAGCATCAGCGGTGACATGTGTAACCTGGAGAAGACAGATGGGAGCCAGTCTGACACTGCAGTTGGCACGGTAGGCACTGATGACAAGAAGAGGCGCTCCAGCATTGGTGCCAAAATGCAGGCCATGGTTGGCATGTCACGCAAGAGCCGGAGCACCTCTCAGCTTAGCCAAACAGGTAGGCCATCCAACAATGTTTGTTTATGTGTACATCTGTCTGTCTGGTCACTCGTTCTATCTGTGTGGTAGATTTCTTTATTGTCTTCTCTGTTGAATATTGGGCTCAAATAACGCCACCTTCTCCTCCAGTTCTTCAATTTCTCACTTTTCATCGAGGAGGAGTTTGGATTCCCTCCCACCCAGGGATAAAGAAAACAGCACTACTTTTCCCTTTTTCTTCTAGGTGTCAATTCTCCTGAAAATTGCTTTTCTCTATCTCTTTCAAGCTCCCCTTTTCCTTTCTTTGTTTGTTACATAGCCTCAGTCTTGTACAGTATTTATGCTTTTTGCTTTTTTATGGGTTTGTAATTATTTCACATTTCACTATTGAAAATATGTTTTTCAGATGTAATAGCTTTGCACTTCCTGTCAAAGTGATGACAGCAGCTGGGTGTTGCAGATCACGTTTTGCCACTTTCTTAAAGTTATGATGCTCTTTTGACTGTGACTTCAGTCTAAAATAATAAGTGGTTGTGTTTTGTGTTTGTTTCTCTGAGTGCATGTGAGAATGAGTGCACATACAAGATATTGTCAGAGAGGTGATGTGTACGTGTTTTTAGACCTGGTTTCATTTGGTTGCTTTTTAGTTGCAGAAACACTTATTTTCCTGCACTGGGAGAAAGAAAATCAGCATATACTGTAGGTCTATTACTTTTTTTGATCTCTGTGTAATTTTCTTTCTGTCCTACCTCTTCCCTATAAGTGGTCAAAAACTATTTGAGAAGCATTAAGCAGATGCATGTCAGTGTGAAAAATGGCCTAGCAGGTAACACGTGTTGATGCCCTTAAATAAATTGGGATCTGGTCTGTTCATGTGAAGTTTCGTCAATTAGTCCACTTCCTCTCCACTGCTCCCTTGTGTGTACCTCTAAGCATTCAGTGCCTATTCATCTCTTCTATTCAAAATTGAAGGGGTCAATGATCACTTCTACTCATCAGCACTCTATGTCCACATCTGGCTAGATTGCATGGCAGAGGGACAGAGAGATGGTGAGGAGTGAGAGAGTTAGCAAACGTGTCACTTAGTTGATTCACTTGCGTGTGTTTTGTTTGACACATGGGCCGCTGCATTATCTTATGTCCGTCAGCAATTTTTTAAGGCATTGATAGTATTTAGTTTAGATACAGTACATCGGCTAGAAGATATACTCTAACTTTTTGAACTTCCTTGTAATTTGGCAATATTGTTTAGCAGTTCTCCAAAGCCTGTGTTGTTGACCTTGATGTTGGTTAAGATGCTGGATACGATTACTTTTCTGGAGTATTTCTGGGAACTGACAAAAACCAAATGATCTTTATTCACTGCTGATTTTAAATACTTATTTGAGTAGTTTAATACAATCACAGCAACAGGGGCTACACATTCAACCCCACACACACAATATTATCAAATATCTCAATATTTGAGATCTGTATTTGGATTTGCACTACAACAAACCCAGGCAAGCTGCCTTTTGCCCCACTTTGTTGTAAATTATCTTGAGGGGCCATCTTCAAACATCTAAAGAGTGCATTCAAAGAGAGATTGACGGTTTGTGTGCACTGATGAAAAATGTTTCTGGGGGGATGGGGAGATTAGCCAAGCAGCACGACTCTGGCTTTGCAAACAGGTGAGTCAGATAGAATGGATGTGCTCCCAGGTGGCCATCAGGAGCAATGTGTACACAGTTTGCAGGCCGAGGCTCCAGGAGCTGCTGATTCCATCCTCTGTGGAAGGCGCTGGAATTTTCTGGGTCAAAACAGATCAATATGTCTGAGTAAATGGAATCTATTTAAAGCCATTACTTTCTCACACGCTAACTAGAGTAAAAACATATTTATGCACTTCAATATTTCTATTACAGGATCGACAAAGGGGCAGAAAAGAGCAAACAATGACAACATAATTTTACTTTAAATGTTTTCCTCCATATGTGCCATTAGCATTTCTTGCAGCAGGTCACATGCTTTGTTTGAACTTCACATTGACCAACTGATGTGCTGTTAAGAGCAGTTAAGAGCAGTGCTAAGGACAGTTACAAACATGTGTAAAAGAAAGCGGCTATATCTTTCAGGCACTATTTTATTTTTATTTTTTCATTTGAATTAAAGAACAATTTCAAAGAATGAAATTAAACAATTCATTGTGGTTGCCTGGAAACAAATCATATCAACTGTGTTTATAGCACATTTCAAACAGCGAGGGTCAACAGAACGGTTTCACATTCAATCAGTGTTTACATAGTGTAAGAAAAGCAAACCTACCGTATTAGTCCGACTAAAACCTCACTCTCTTAAAATACATGTAAACCTGTTAGTCCGACTGAAATCTTTCTGTTTAATTAATCAACGTCGGACTAACATACCTGGATTGCCACTTGCTAACTTTGTTTGACAATTGTTCGGTAAGTGACGCATTAGGTTAATGGGAAGAAGGTGCAGTATTTACCAGCTAAAAGGGGGTATATCACCACCTACTATAGCAGAGTCTGACTTATTTCCGTAAATAAACTGATTCTCCCCAGTGCTTCATTTCTGGGTTTATAACTACTGCGATTAAATGGTCTCATCACCATAGCTCAACTCAACTCTGCAACTGTGCTGACTGTTGACAAGAGATTTGAGGTCTTTGACTTAGGATCTTGGCTTGGACAATTAAATAACAATCCAGTTTGACAGCATTTTTAACTTGCATGGACATCAAGGCTTTTACATTTGAGATCATGAGCAAACTGAAAGAGGGAATTTACAATACTAAACTGTTCGAGCCCCAAGTCGGCAGTCTTGTGGTCCTTGATATACATTTTGTTTTGAGATCAGTAGAGAGCTAGCTCCCCCCCCTCCTTATCAAATATAAGGATGAAGTAGTGTCAGCAGCATGTAGTATTGACCTACTGTAGATAATGTCAGATAATGTTATAATCATATATAAAAAAGAAATGTTAGGCCTCGGTTTACTTTCAACATTCTGCAAAGAGAATACACTGACTCACAAATAGACATAAAAACATGATGCATCACTTAGGACTTGTAAGCTCATAAAAATGCCGCTCTAACCATGCGGCTTTCTACCTAAAAACTTCTCTTTGTGTTTTGAAACACAAATTACATGCAACATCTTTTATGAACTGATTTTGGACTTCTTTTAGGAGCATTTTGGAAAGTCTGCTTCTGCACACATTCTGGCTCCCTTTGTTGTTACAGTATCTCTTAACTTCTGGTTTATCTGAATGGCACCTATCGCACTCTCATTGAGCATTTCTTTCTTTTCTTTTGCATAATGCAAAAACAGTATGGATATAGAATATGAGTACTGTCTTTCTTTTCCACTGCAGACTTAATATGATATTTTTCTATCATCCTTACAACACAGCATTGTACCTGATAATCGTTTTCTGTATTTGTAACATACAATGGCTTTTCCCTCTCTTAGAGTCCTGATGGACTCACTCTGTTCTATATATTTTTGCCCATGAGCATTGGCTCTTAAGGTGACCTGAAAGCAATGTGTCAAATCATTGTTTAACTTTTGCTTCGAGTAAAAGACATTTTTTGATAACTTTTCATCAAGTGATGATGCACAACCTTATACCTCTCCAACAATACAGGCCAACACATTAATACATGTAGTGTGTTGTAGAGCCATTTTCTTCACCTTAAAAATAAATATATCCAGCACCCAAGATTATCTCTGCATTGATAATGAAAAGATTTTAATGTTTCCGAAAGCGTTTTTAGTCACTTTAACCAGAAAGCAAAATGTATGAAGAACAGAGGACAATGCATCCACTGCATCATTCACTATCTCACTCCACTCTCAGTTACACAAGACACTGACGTAGATGTGGAGCTCAGCCCTCAGATGGACTGTTTTCCGTGTTGTAAAATAGCTGACCCATGAACTTTCAGCTCAGGTAATTTATCTTGTGAGTTACAATGGGTGCCTATCTCAGCAGCTCCTCCACTACCTGAAGCTACTAATTAATCTCCATGGGGGCTGGAGCAGACAGCAGCTGTTCTTAGGATGATGCATGAAAGGAACACAGCGGCACAGGTACAACTTAGGCTGAGGGACACCAATGCACTGCTGTTTTCTCCCCAATATCTCCACTTTACTTATTGTCTCACTGTATCTCACCATCATCATGTTTAGTCCCTGTCTTTCTTCTCTTTTCTCATCATGCCAGATCTCTCCTTCCTTCTCTCCACCATCTTATCCCTAGGTTTCTGTCTTTCCCTGTTCTCCAGTTCCTCTATTCATCTCTATTTAAACTATTCTTTAGAGGAGTCATGGCTGTTAATCAGCCTTAACTCTCGGATGAGCTGTCTCTGCAGTGACCTAAATAAGTGTGGATTCACTGCAGGAGGAGCAATGCTTTTCAATGTTTCAAGTGGATCCATTGTAACATATCAAAAATGTGTCAGGAAGACCAGTAACCCATACACTTAGAAAAATAGATCATGCTTGTGTTAGTAGCTACCCAGTAGTCCCCAACCAGACGTGTGTTTAGTCTGCACTTTGCAGACATTACTGCTACTTAGTGCAATGGCCCAAGGTTGATAAGGCTGATTAGTAGATGCTCTCTGAAAGCCTTTCCACAGATTTTACAATGAGCATGTGAATCATCACTATAGAGAGACAAGCCTGCACTCACCTGCATTTTATTTAAACCAGAGGGGTGGTGAAGCTGAACTCAAGGTTTTCTATTTCTGATATTCTGTGCTGGCTCTCTATGTTGACTGCATATTTTTTTTCCCAAAATCAATTGTTGTATGCTATAATTATAGTGTGATGTTAAAAATACTTTCTGGGGACTGGCATTTGGCACTTCTTGTACTGGTCTAAGAAGTATGTCATTTCTGTTTATCTTCCAATGGCAGCCTCCTATTCAGCATTTATGTTAATTAGTGTTTGTGTATAACTCTACAATTCTACATTTCATTTAGCGGACGCTTTTATCCAACTCAACATACATCAGAGAATAACTACAACACAAGCAAGGATCTAGACAGTAGTAAACAACGCCAGTTAATGCAAACAAACAGCTTCAAGTCTGATCAGATACAGGTGCTGGTTGGCAGTGCATAGATCTCTCCATGTTATGTTTTTCTTCCTGAACTTCAAGCTGAAGGCAAAGTACAACATCGAGAGCTGTTCTTGAGAGTTCTTATCAGCATCATCATTATCCTCTCCATCGCCATCATCAATATCATAAAGTGCGTATAGGTATTCATGAAAAAGCGGGTTCTTTAGCTTTTTTTTAAAGGTGCAAAGGGATTCTGCAGATCGAATGGAGTCTGGTAGTTCATTCTGCCACCAGTAGGCGACAGAGGGGAAGAGTCTAGCTAGAGACTTAGGGCTCAGTTGTGAAGGTTGGATCAAGACAGAGATGCTTTCCATTGGTAGAGCATGGTGGGTGGGAGGGAGTGAAGACATGGATGAGAGAGTTGAAGTAAAGAAGGAGTCTGTTTTGTCGCTGTTTGGAAATCAAGCAGGAGGGTTTTAAAAAGTTCTGTGACTATCTTCTTTAAAGACCCACAAAAACAACAATATTTAGTAATTATAATAATTGTGAATTATATTTATCATCTGAGTCTGCTTTATTACACTAAGCCCCACTTCAGGATGCTACTGCTTAGACCTGTTTGCTTCTAGACCAAATTGCAAGTTATTGTAAATACATACAACGTACTGGTCTCATCCCCAGTTACATTTCTGGAGTCATAAGTCCATATTCAACTGCTCATGCACTCAGATCTTCAAATCTCAGCCTTCTATCTATCCCCAGGCGTGTGAATGTGTATGAATGGGATGAGTTAATACTGATGGACAAGTTTACATAGCTGCTTCTTCCATCAGTGTGTGAATGTGATGTGAGTGACTGAATGTGGTTAGGCACGTTGAGCAATCAGAAGATTAGAAAGCCTTCTTTTGAGTTTATTATGTTTTTTATTTTTGTGATTGTGGAGCAGTTAGTAACTCAGTGAAAAGGTGCTGTATAATGATATAGACAAGACACTTTTGTGCTTCATTGTATTTTTGAGTATCTAGTTAGATTAGTAGCTTAAGAATTTCAGTTAAAATATTTTATTATTTATTATTTATTTGAAAACAAGAGTCTGATATTTCACAAGAATATATTTTTTACATGGTGCCAAAATCCCAAGTAAGTCTTATTATGATGACTTATTCTAAAACAGACTTTGTGGAGAGTACTGTATTAGAATTACTGATGTCCATATGTTCATTTACTATCTATGTTGTTGTCATACTGCAATCAGTACATCAGTTGTCTTCAGTTGTTTTGGTTCTCTTTCTCTGTTGCATAAATATGCCAGGAGCATAATTAAGCTGTCATTAATGAATGAGTTTACTCCAACAGTATTCCAACCCGTTGTGGAAGTTAGTTACAAACTTTTTTACAGAACTCAATATTGTTTTACTGTTTTTACTTAGGTTGAATTTGTAAATGTAGTTACACAGAACAAACATTCATGTAGTATCTTTCATAGAAAACAGCAAAAACACACATGGTCAGTATGTCAGCAATGATGTTGTTGATGTTTTGGAGACCAAGGCCTTTTATTTGAGCAGGCACGTGAAGTTTAGGTGGGCTGTGACATTGTGCAGAGGTTGGTTGAGAACAGTCCTATGAACTTGATATGAATTGATAAAAGACATGAATTGAAGGTGATTACATTAATGATTAGTTTATTATAACCATTTCAACAATACAGTTGATAGGAATTTGTCTTGGTGTGCTCACATATATCACACAATGACATAAACAACACATAATGCACAATACATAAAGGTGTGTAAACAGGTTGTGTAACCAGTCCAAAAGTGCTTGGTGCAGGAGGCACAAGCCAGAGTGCAGAAGAACAGTTCATAGTGCAATCCTAAGAATACACTTATTTTGTAGCATTACTTATTTATAGCATTTATTTATATTTATAGCATCCCATTAATCCAGCCATCCAGATATACCTAATAATTCACTTTTTTTGTCTACATCTGTAAATTTTGTAATTACTGTACATAGCACTGACTCTTGCACTTTCTGCTTATTTGCACTTCTGGTGAGATGCCAAACCTCATTTTGTTACTCTATACTTGTATATGTGTAATGACAATAAAGTTGAATCTCATCTCATCTCATCTCATCTCATCTCAAAAGGCGAATGGATGTCCCTAATGAAGGGGGGCATTCCATTAAACCTTTTACTGCCTTATTGCAGCACTGCAATTATAGTAAAAGACAAATGAATACATTTTTGATGGAATCCACCTTTTAGAATTTTAGCTCATGCTTTCAAAAACATGTGTTTCCTTTTTCTCATATCTAACGTTGGGCAATGGGCTATAATGTTGTCTGTTATAAAGATATTTTTTCCTCCAGTCTGAACTGGACTAAAAATGAACTTCCACCCTTCATTTTTAGATTTTAACTGTTTCTAAAAATACAACTTCCTCCACTGATTATTTTGCACTTAAATGCAGACAGCCATACTCTGTAGCAGTCAGGAGAAGAGGAAGCCAACTGAGACATGCTGTCAGAAAAAAACTGTGGTCAGTTTAGTCATGGAGTGTGTGAGCATAATTTTTCTTTTCTGAATGGGAAGTGATCATGTCATGGTGGCTGGTTTCACAAGAGATCATTGTACTGATCACACTAGTTTGTTTTGACTGAAACATCAGTCAAGTGATGTCAGCAGTTTCAATAATGATATATCATGCACCCATATATGGCTTGGCTGTGTGTAGACCTCCCCATCTGTTTTACATACAGTGTCTGAGTGAAGGGAAGCAGACAGAGGACAGACTGTTCCAGGTTCTATAGGTCCATATTTCACATTTCAAATATTCCCCACTTACCTCATACCTACCACTGAAGATGTGGACATATCATTTAAGGTGTGAAAGAGGCACAATGTAAACACAATGTCTGTACACATTTTGGATGTGAATGTTATAAATACCACATGAGCTGTTATATCGTTAAGAACTTTCCAATCACCAGTAATCTCAGTAGCAACAATATATTATATAATTATAGCTTTGTTACCAGTAGTCATATCATAAAACTAGACAATTTAGAGTGTTCGGGGAAATCTCCATGTTTTCCAAATAGTCTAAAACGTAGTTGTAGGCTATATTCTTCGTTCCAAAGTGTATACAACATGTAAGCAAAAATCCACTAATACACAGAAAAATTACAGTTAGCAATTTTCAGAGGAGAACAAAAAAAGGGAATTTCAAATTAAATTTAGACACAAGGTGAAACTACTCCAGGCTGCAGGATGGGTACGCATCAAGGTAGGCAGCAGGAAATGTAAACTGAGGGAACAGGGAGCATATTTGTCCACCTGTGTTCTTGTACTTTTTTTTAGTGGTCTAAGCTCATGTGTAGAAACAGTGTAATTGTGTGTGTGTGTGTGTGCGTGCGTGCGTGCGTGCGTGCGTGCGTGCGTGCATGCGTGCGTGCATGCGTGCATGCGTGCATGCGTGCGTGCGTGTGCGTGCGTGTGCGCGCGCGTGCATGTGTGTGTGCATGCGTGCATGCGTGTGTGTGTTTGTGTGTGCTGTCTATGGCTATACTGTGATTGTGATTGCCAGGTAAGAGCTGTCCGTTAAGCAGTGTTTACAGTGTGTAAAGCCAGAATGGCTCTCTGACGCTTGTTTGGCTTGGCCTCATCAATCAGAAAGACTTCCGAAAGCCAGAGCCTATGATCCCTGCAGCCTGCCAGACAGACTTTACACAAAACTTCTGGGATATTACGCTCTCCTGTTGTTGTAGTACTATTCAGAAGATTCTTCAGATTCTTGCCTTCTGAGGTGCTGGTAACTTCCAGCCATGTTGTCTCTGTCTTTTAGGCTTGTCAGAGTTTGGAGTAAGGCCAGACATGCTGCACAGTGGGTTTTAAATATTGATCTGTACTAGTCATACTGTTGTGAAAATAACAAGTAGACCTCTTGACCTAAAATGGAAGTTCCCCATCCGCTAAAATTTTAAGATAAACAACATCCTGAATAGCTATAAACAATCTGCTCTTTGTGTCTGAAGAGACACATTTTTTCACGTCAGCGGTTAATAGTCTATAGATCTAGATTTTTACTGTATGTATTGTGAATTTATTTGAAATGCTATCTTTCATAAAAGATAATGTTGGGTATTATCAGCAACATGAAGTTTCCTTTTTGCTTTTCATGTTTTTTGATTTTCAGAATCTTCATCTTCAATCCACATGTTGAATTCAAAGGATTTGTGACAACTGTAATTAGCCTTTGTTTCCCTTTAGCTTTCATGTATGAACAGTGGGTGTGTGACAGTATGTTCTCTCTATGTTTCCCTGTTACATGTTCAGGTGTAGTTACAAAGGGGGAAAATTTTAATTCAGAAACACGTGCTGTTGGGGTCAAGGCAATCTACATTGCCACATGTGCAATGACGCATTAGCCGTGTTGAGTGTAGTTATTTTTCTTCTTCTTGTTTTAATCAGCTCAGTAAAAAGCAAAGAACTCAAAATAAAAAAAAATGAGGCGGCGACTACAAACTAGTTCAAGCAGTCAACTTGAGCGGCACTGATTTCACACTTGACATGTCTCATTCTCAACAATCACCTGACAACTCCTCCTTTAGCAGTCTCACCAAGGTCACCTTGTTGTGTCAGAGCCTTAAGATGCAAGATAAGCGGTCTCACTCTGCTATTTCATTGCCAGCTCTCACCTGTAGATTCTGACTGGGTGGTGGTTTTAAGATATCATACCATCACTCCTCAAATGAATGCATGTGAATTAAAACTGTGAGGAACCATTCTTTTGTAGCCTAGACGTCAAACACAAACTATTTTCTGCTGCAATAATTATCTTAGACGAAACAAATGTAAGTTGTCTAACTGAAATGACTTTATATAGAAAATAAAGGTAACTGAAATTCTAGATTCTCAGATTACATGAAGATACATTGATGTCTATCTTTACCATGTTCACTTCAGTCGATTACAGAATGCTAACATTTGCTAATTAGCACTAAACTTAAGAGTCAGTTTTGCAGGTGTGGCACTCATACAAAAAACAATTACTCAATCAAAACTACTGTAGTTGACACAAGAACAGTTTACACAAAGTCAATGTAAGCACTAACTTAACACAATACAGTAGCAGTCTTGTATAATGGAAGAGAACCCCCTAAAAAACACAATTGACTCTATGATGAACCTGTGTGTCCAATTTGCCCCCAGCTGTAAATGTGAAGTGTTGTTTTTTGCAGTGACCTAGATGATAGCCTCAAATGGCTAAGATGCTCCTTTATGGAAGTAGGTCGCAGTAGCACTTAGAGTGAAACTTTTGCCCAAGCATTAACACTACAGGGAGCTATCTATATTTATAATAATGCAGGAAAGGACAATGAGCTGTGCCTATTCTGCCAAAGAAGGTTTCAGGACAAAGGCACCACAGTTCTCTAGCAATGTGTCAAAGCAGCATAAGCGACTGTGAGCAGAGGAGCCAAAGTTTAGTTTAAAGCTTCACTTTTGCTTCGGCTCAGAGGCAATATCATTAGAAGATCACTTTTGCACACACTACCTTTTGAAGAAATCTGTTCTTGTTTTCTGCTCTGAACTGTTTAAAAGGCTGAATTAGAGTGTTCATAAATTGTAGAAATAGACTGAAAATGGTAATTGTTTGGGGAAGCTCAATCCTAGTTCAAACAAATGTGCTTTCTGATTTAAAGTTTGGTTTGTGACTGATCAGAGATACTGAATTTATCATAGCAAGATACAGCTGTGTCATAAAGGCTTTCAAATTGAGCATGTGAATATGATTTTCCACTTGATTCCTCTTTTTAAGCAACAATGAAAGAAGATGTGCTGTGCAGCTGTGGTATGGTAGCTGTGGATGAGAGAGAAAAAGTAGCTGTTTGGCACGTGAACTTTGAGTGTTCTCCATGTGGCTGATGCTGGTCATTAGCAGGGCTGTTGGCAGACCTAATGATAGCTTGTTTTCACCGTCCTCTGTAGAGCAAATGGGGAAGGGAGGGATATTGGGACAAGGTATACTGTATGGAGAGGAAAAAGAAAAGAAACAGTAAGAAAAAAAATACAAAATAAGAAAAAAATCAAGCAGATGAGAGAAAAGTGACAGGAAATTGTAAAAAAAAAAAAAAAAAAAAAGGTTAAAAACATTGGTGAAAAAGGGAAAGGGGAGGGGGGCTCAGTATCTCTGGGTAGAGCTTGTTCACCCGCAGAGCCAGCCGAGGTGCGCCTGAGCAGCCTTGCTCACTGATTGGTGGACAGCGATGCAGCTCTTTCCCCTCCCCCCTGAAGAAAGAGGTGCAGTAAGAACGTCAGACTCAGACAGCACAAGACTCAGCTACTGAGGCAACGCTTTTCTGTAGCTCTCCCTAAGGTGCAGTCATCAGAGACATTTTGGAAAGGGTAGATGATTTAACAAACCTAATCTCCTCTGGCAAGCTTTCTATTTCTGGGCTTTGGACTCAATCAAACAGATAACATAAAAGCTGAGTTTTGAACATTTACCATCAAGATTGAGCATTGAAGGCAGAGCTGACGTCTGATCCTTTTGATTCACTGCATTGAGAAGGACGGCGGTCGGTCACCATGGGCAGGCAGGGGCATGACACCTCTGCTGCGGCTCCTGGGATGCGTATCCAGCGCTGCCAGAGCAAGATGAGCCTGTCTGCATCGTTTGAAGCGCTGGCTGTTTATTTCCCCTGCATGAACTCCTTCGATGAGGAGGATGGAGGTAAGACGACATCCAGGGAAATCTTAGTGGAAGCAGGCTGCGGGCCAGAGGTTGCTACGTGAGAGGTGGTAGAGAGAAATTAGATGGATTAAGTATTATAAAGAAGATGCAGAGGTATAGATTTTAGAGGACACTTCTGTTGGTTAAGGGATCATAGGCTTACTGTTATTAGAATCTATGACAGAGAGTTGAATAATAATATGATGCTTTTATTATTATTGATGAGAATTTGAAAGCTATGCCTTAATCGGAATAAAAGATTTACCGTCAAGGTTTCCAATTTGTTGTGAAAGACACAAACACTACTTCTCTTCTCGACAGGAAAATTATTCTGTATCAGTTTGTTGTTGGGATTCGTTCTCCAGGTCCTGCAGCCACATGTCCCATGTGTCCTAAATTGGCAAGACGCTTAACCCAAAGTTGCTCTTGCTGCGTTGTGTGCGGGGTGTGAATGTGTATGAATGGAGTTAATACTGATGGAAAGTTTAACATAGCAACGTCTGGCATCAGTGTGTGAATAGAGAATCGAAAAAGTACTTTGAGTTTTCTGTTGTGATGAAAGCATCACAAGAAGTTCACTGATTTATACAAGTTTACTGTGTAAATCAGTGTAAAAAATATTTTACACAAGACTGGATGAATTCATCACTAAATATAATATACTATATGAGCAACAAGATGGCTTTAGGGCAAAGAGAACAACTTAATTTGCAATAATAGAATTTATAGAAAAAGTTACTAAGGCAATAGAAAACTAAGATTATGTGGGGATATTTCTGGACTTGAAAAAAAGCTTCCAACACTGTTAATCATGAGCTATTAATTAAAAAACTACAAAGATATGGTATTAGAGGGATCACACTGGCATGGTTATCCAGCTACCTACAGAACAGGAAACAATATGTTGAAATACAAAACCACAAATCACAACTGCTGCAGGTTACATGTGGGGTGCCCCAGGGCTCAGTGTTGGGGCCATTACTATTCATTCTGTATATCAATAATATATGTGAAGTGTCACAAACGGTCAAAACCATTCTTTTCGCTGATGACACAAATTTGCTCTGTTGCGGTGACAACTTGGAACAGCTTCTGGATACAATGGAAAGGGAATTGAACAGGATGAAGATCTGGTTTGATGAAAATAAGCTAACATTGAATTTAAGCAAAACAAAATAATTTTTGGGAATAGATCAACCAACACAGAAAAGAAGCTCATGATAAATAGCATAGAACTAGAACAAGTACATTTAATTCAATTTCTTGGAGTATTATTAGACAACAAACTAAGCTGGAAACCTCATATAAATTATATTAAAGCCAATAGCAATACTTAATAAAGCCAAGGACCTACTAAATCAAACCTCCCTGTATACATTGTACTGCTCCTTCATACTTCCTTACATGACCTACTGTGTGGAGATATGGGGGAACACATACAAAACAAATACAAATCCAATCTTCATCCTGCAAAAACAGAGCTATATGAATTATACATAAAACCACTTAGAGGGAACCAACAAATCCATTATTTATTAAACTAAGAACACTAAAATTTCAAGATTTGATTGACTATAAAACTATTCAAATTATGTACAAAGCAAACTATCAGCAATTGCCTCATGGTATCCAGGAGTTGTTCCAACCGAGAGAAAGCAAACATAAGTTGAGAGGAACCACCAATCAGAACTAGTGCAAAACTTCACTGCGTAACAACTAAGGGTGTTAGTCTGTGGAACAACTGTGATGACGAGCTGAAAAAATGCAACTCTATATTTAAACTAAAAAAACTCTTCAGGGCAACATGTCCGATGTGTCCTTGGGCAAGACACTTAACCCTGAATTGCTCCCGCTGCTTCAGTGGTGGTGTATGAATGGGATTAGTTACTTCTGATGGATGATACTACATAGCGATCACTACAATCAGTGTGTGAATGTGTAGGTGTGCCATGCAGTGTAAAAGAGCTTTGAGTAGTCGGAAGACTAGAAAAGCGCTATATAAGCTCAAGTCCATTTACCATTACCATTCAGGAATCAAATATTGAATAAATATGAGCTGGAGCAGTGACTTTCTGTTTTTCTATTTGGTTATTTTTTGGCTGATGGTCTTGGTTAATCTGTGCCCATTATTATTGTTGTTGTTTTGTCTAAAAACTTAATTTGTTTTGGCCAACAAGTCCAACATCATACACTGATTGATGAAAACATTTTTATTTTTCTGTGAATAATGCACAAAAATAAGAAGGGGTAGGACCAGAAAAGTGTTTAACTTCTTCCTATCCCTTTTGAACATGAACTATATTATTTGAGTTATTTATTTGTTGCTATGGATCCTAAGGATCCAGTTTGTATTTTTCCTTTTTATTTTGTTGTTTGTATTTTCTTAACATGTTCAATAAATCAACTAACAATAAAAAATAAAATAGGTAGGTGTCACCTGTGGTGTAAAAGCACTTTGAGTAGTCAGAAGAGAAGTCCATTTCCCAAGTCTCTTTACATTGCTACACGACTGTCACTTCAAATGACCTCTAGTGTATTGACTCTCATGATGCTATCATATTAAGTTACAATTGTGGCTGGGAATTTACTTGGAGAAAAAGTGTTAAGGCCATGGTTTTGCAATACAGAAATTCTTTTTGTACTCCTTACTTATCTGCATAGTTTTGACTGATCACTGTGATTCTTTTGTAGCTAAAGTTTCTCTCACACTTTGTAAGTTGCTTAGCAGCTCCACTACACTGTTTGGGAATGAGACTTTAGGATTAACCTGGTGTCATGGAAGTTTGTCTTTAGGCCTCTTCTTCTCTGAGGTACTTATTTAAAGTGCAGGCTGGAAAATACATCCACTACTGCCAAACATTTTCTTTTAAGTTTGACACATTTTCCTCTATATCAGTTGCATCTTTATTTTATGTCGATATGAAGAAGGATATATACAGGGTGGTTGTCATTTGTACACAAAGGAAACATGGCATGGTGTACATGGATCAGTCTTTTCAGTTTGTAGTGAGAAATATTTATGTATTCTGATCGATAGATTGATATTTCAGGTACTAACGCCAATTAAGTAGAGCTACATGGCTGACTATCAAGTCTGATGTCTGATGTATTGTAATGACTGTAATGACTAATGGTTTCCAGGCATGTGACTTGTAGTCGAGCATTCATACACGATGTAGGTATGTGTTTATGTGCCACAGGCACAGCCACGTGGCCCCACACACAGCCTGCCAGAGATGCTGGGTGGAGATGAGCAGCATGGAAGGAGTCAGCTGTCATCTTGGATTAGTTAAAATGGCACCCACCCAATATCTTTAGAGGTAGAGCATGGACTCACTCCAGACACCACAAGACTCCCCTAGGCAGCAAGTTGCAGTGATGTAGGATTGCTTAACATGTTGTTACACAAACTGCTGTACAGATGTTTGATTGTTACAGTAATGTTGCCATGATTTGTCTCTGAAGTCTTGGTATCAGATGAGTTTTCATTGTCATAGCTGTCTTACTTTTATTTGTTCGTATTCAAAAATGAAAGCGCATTATGAATGACTGCATCTCGCTGTTTTAGTCAGAGAATTATTCCATGTAAGGCATTGACAGTGTCTGTCACTCTTTCTCCCTCTCCCAATCTCTTCTTTTGCATGTGTCATTCTGTGTTCAGAAGCGGGAGGCAAAAAGTTACGCAGCACGATTCAGAGGAGTACAGAGACGGGCCTAGCAGTCGAGATGAGGAGCAGGATGACTCGGCAGGCCAGCCGGGAGTCCACTGATGGCAGCATGAACAGCTACAGTTCTGAGGGAAAGTAAGGACCAAAACAGAATCTGCAAAAGAATAATAATGATTTTTGATCACTGATATGTGTCACTGTTCTTAATCTAAAATGAAATAGGATAATCTATTGACTCATGTCAATCCAAACTGTACCTTTTATATCATGATAATCATTATGATGTGGGTTTCTCTTTGATTCAGTCTCATCTTCCCTGGTGTGAGGCTTTCCTCAGATGCCCAATTCAGCGACTTCCTTGATGGTCTTGGCCCCGCCCAGCTGGTTGGACGACAGACGTTAGCTACTCCACCTATGGGTATGAACATGTCTAAATCAAAAAAAATTCATTGCATGTGGAATTGATCATTACAATCAAAAAAGTTTTGTAAGTCATATATTTTATTATTTTCTCTTTTTTATATTGTAACTTACGTATAGTCTTCCTTACAACTGCTAAATATGAATACATAGTATTACGTATGTAATTGTAGTGAGCTTGAAGTGAACTCATTTCGTCTTTTTTTTTTGTTACTCAGGTGATATCCAAATTGGTATGGTGGACAAGAAAGGAGCACTGGAGGTGGAGATTATCAGAGCCCGTGGCCTTGTGGGAAAACCAGGTTCGAAGGCACTGCCAGGTATTTAAAGCTCTCATACACAATCTCTAACATCATCTTTATCTAAGACTATTACACACAAAACTCACAATTTCAATGTAATCACTGAAAAGTCACGCTTTGCATATTTGAACATTTTCTCACCTCTTTCATTCCCTCTTTCCTTAGCACCATATGTAAAGGTCTACCTTTTAGAAAATGGAGTCTGCATAGCCAAAAAGAAAACAAAAGTAGCAAGAAAAACCTTGGATCCTCTTTACCAGCAGCAACTGCCGTTTGAAGAGAGTCCAGGGGGAAAGGTTTTACAGGTAGGAAAGGACATAAACTAGAGTGGAAAACATCTTTCCTTTCTCACAGCTTAAACTGTGCTCAACCTTTTTACTCATTTTGTTCCATGTTCTCGACTCTACAGGTCATTGTTTGGGGAGACTATGGACGTATGGACCATAAATCATTCATGGGAGCAGTTCAGATACTGTTAGATGAGCTGGACCTGTCCAATATGGTGATTGGCTGGTTTAAGCTCTTTCCTCCTTCCTCACTGGTGGACCCTACTCTAGCACCACTGACAAGAAGAGCTTCCCAATCCTCACTGGACAGTTTCTCTCGATCATAGCAGCGTGTGGACTTATAGCGTTGTTGTAGCAGCCAGTGTTGCAATTACAGGTCACGCCCCCGGTTACACTGCATGCTTGATGTTGTGTCTTCTGAGCCTGTTTCTAGGGGTGCAAATGTGATCCTGTGTTTTAAGCAAAAACGTTGCGCACATTGTGCACGTGGCGACATGTATTGCAAGGGCCTGGCAGCCTGGATTGCCAGGTGTTGTTGTTGATGTTTGGAGGAAGCTGGAATGAACTCCTTAGCACGAGGAATCCATCAGTTCCAGGTTTTCATCCAATTCGAAGCCATGGGGGTCAGTACTGGGAACTGTCAAATGAGTTCTACAGAAGCCCTTTTCGAATGAAAAAAAAATCCTCTAATTTTTGTTTTTTTTGTTTTCATTTATTATTATTTTCTTTAATTTTCTGTTAATGTCAATGTACTTGTATCTGAAGGGGCTGACAGTGTTTCTAAACAGCTGCTTGGTCATGCCACGCCAACAGACCTAGCTGTGTAAATGGAGTTTTGGAGACATCACTTTTTTGGTGAGGTGTGTCCTAGCTTGTATCCACGCTCCCACCAATCCCAAGAGAAATGCCCCAAATACTCTAAGTTTATGTACTGAGTCAAGCCGCAGTGGTAAATCACCAGAGAGACTTCAAAGGTAATCAGAGGCGATTATGAAGTGGCTGCCATCAAACCACCAGAAAATACAGTAATGAACCAAACCCCATGAAAAATGTACAATCTACCATCATTCTTTCTCTGTTGATATATTGTATGAAAATTAAATGAGAAAAGATATTTTTTTCTATTTAGTTCATTTGCATGGACACAAATTTAGCTGAATAAAAAAAAGATAACTTATTTTCTTGAGGCTGCAACTTGCAAAAAAAGATGAAGAAAAATGAATAAAACAGATCAGCCATTTTCAACAATTTATATTATTTTTAAAGATAAATTTCACTAGTGCATGGTTTTCAAGGGGAGTGAATGCAACATCGTGATTTAAAAATACATTCTTTATCATTCTTTAGACCATTCATGAGTCTGTCTTTTATAGACATGCAGATAAGAGAAACTTTAAGGAAACTTTTCAAGTTATTTAACAGAAAACGTTTATGTGACAAAAAGTAATAATGAAAATAAATGTAAATGATTTATTTCATTGTAAAAGGCTCATGCCTTGTTAAGATAAACATTATGTGCAAATTGTACATGTTTCTCTTCTTCTTCCTTGTCCCTGGGTACTTTTCATTGTACTTTTCATTGCTACCATTGTTCAGTTCCCCAATATTGTCCAGATTTTAGGACTGTTAATTATTTTACAGTTCTGTATTGTTTCAGTATGTATTTAATTTTGGATTTGATTTGTTTAACAAGCATGTTGAAAAGGATTTTCTGCAACATGGCTTGGGCACACCTTACAGTAACTCAGCATGTTTTGATAAAGATGATATTTGGAATTTTTGCAGTTTCTTGTACAGTGCATGTCAACTTCATTACTTTTCTCCCTCACTTTAAATTGAACTCTACAGCAAGTTAGTTCCTGGTCATCCATGGCCAAATATTGAAGTTTTAACAAAAACATTCCACCCCCAAGGTCATATTTTCTTTCAGCTTTTTTGAGAAAAAAAGTGACAAGGAAAACATTTTATATTCAATGGAGGTTGACAAAACAGTTGTGATTGCAAGTGTATTTTATTTCAGTATTGTTGACAAACATGCAAAAATAATCTGTACTGGTACAGCAAGAGGTCTTAACATAATCAAGAGTCAGCAACCATGCAAGATGTATGTTGCTATGGTTCAATTTTACAGGCACTGTTTGTGAAGTTGAGCTAATCACAAGTTCAAATAACAAGGGATATTGCCACAGAAAATGTTTTTTTCTTGTTTTAATGAAAATGAAATTAATTTACTATATTTTTGTTAGTTTTATTTAAAAGCCAAGACCAGTTTATATTTTATTTTATATTTTTAGTAATTATAAATACTTCTCATGTCTGGGAAGTATGTTACAGTATGTCTGAATGAAATTGAACTGAGGCATTATTCCTTTTCCATATTACAAAAAATGTTTTAATGTCCAAGAAAATCTTGTGGCTGTAAAAAGCCACAGTATATATTTTAATTTATTTTCATTGTAAATACCTTTAGATGTCAGAATTTGAATAAACAAGCTACCATGAATAGATTGATGATTATTTTGGAACAGGAAAAATGCCTCTTGATGACGAAGACATATGTTTATTATCCTTTTGAATGCCTTTTAATTTTCTCTTTTTGGTGCAATGTGTTAATGCCAAGGCTATGTCTTGGTTAAGTATGGTTGAGTACAGAGATTTATGTAAGTTATTTTTCAAATTAAAAATAAAAAAATTGATATTACACTTATGTCAAGTGTTGTGTGATAATGACATTATGCATACACAAGTGCATAATGCTTTGGTGTGGAAGAAGTATCTGTTAAAGGGGCTTGCAACATCACTTTCTCAAAGTCTGGGTGCTTGTTATGAACACATACAAAGAAAAGTGTGTGTTTAACCAGTCTGAGTACCGGTTGTATTGCATAGGGTTCATTGTGTTTTTTGGGTGTTGTTGTTTGGGTGGCTGTGGTAGACTTAACCCCAAATTGCTCCTGCTGCGTTGTCAGGGGATATTATATTATTTGATAATAAGTAAAAACAAGGTGTAGGCACATCCAAAGTAAAACTTTAAAATGTACTTGATAAAAAATCTAACTGAAAGCAAGAGTTAAAAAAAAGTTCTGCACCCTGTATTAAAAGCTCCCAGAAACTTTAATTGATTATGAGTAACCCTCATTGGTTGACCCACTTTAGAAGAGATGTTTTTTATTGCAGTTGAATACATTTTAACACACTTTTGATTTAAAAGTTTTCTATTTGACTTTTAAAATGTCTTTCACTCCACCTGACAGATGACATGGATAATTGTTTGAGACACACCAGTAATACTGCCAGCCTGATTAAAGGCCTCCACCAAAAAAAAAAACAGGTACACAGGATAATGACTACAGACCTAATACCATGATCTCTGTTGTGATGAAGTCTTTAGAGCGCCTTATGCTTTTAATATCTAAAATACATCTGGACCTCCTTATGTTCGCCTGTAGAGCCAACAGTTCAGTCAATGACAGTTAAAATAACCTTCTAATTCATCCTCATCATTTGGCCTCAGCAGCAACCTATGCAGATAACCCTGATCACTCTCTGTGACTACTGTTTCAACTGTGCAGCATTTCCACCTTCTACGGACCATCATTGTTATTCAGTCACTGCACTAAAACTGTTTATTTATTCAATTGCTGCACTATCACTGTTTAATTTAATTTTTAATTTTTTTATACTTTAAAAAAAGTAGGGAAAATTTGGTTTCTACACTCTGTTCAATGAACATGCTGCACACACACATAGGCTGAAATACACACGTGCACAAACAGGATCCTATGAACATGCATTAATGGAGAG
The DNA here is from genome assembly GCF_963930695.1 of Labrus bergylta. NCBI lineage: Eukaryota > Metazoa > Chordata > Actinopteri > Labriformes > Labridae > Labrus > Labrus bergylta. Next base: position 1,325,142 of record NC_089202.1, on the reverse strand, counting down.
GTCTCAGAGGGAGGGGGCTGCCCACAGCGAGCACTCTTGATAATTTTTAGGGCTTGATACCTTGCTCAAGGGTACCTATGCAGTGCTCTGGAAGTGGGCTGGCACCTCTCCAGCTAACAGACCAACTTCCGGACTTGATCTGTGCCGGAAATTCTGTGATGATCTGGCAGGTTGAGGGGACCAAAGTCTGTGTCAGATGCAGCCCTGTCTGCTACAGCTGCTAGTGTCTCTATGGATGCTGACACATCTGAGTCTCTGAAAACCCAGCTGTTGCCCATCGGAATCCTGGAATGGTAAGGCTTGAGCTTGTCATGATGAACCACCTTGGCTGTCAACTTTGAGCTCTTTTTGATGCTGTAGATTAAGTCGTGCTAGGGGCCTTCGTAGGAGGGTAGAAACTTTTGACGTGCTGTTGCTTGGCACGCTCCACAGACTTCTCCAGAGCCTCTCGGGCTAGCTGGTGAGACATCTCCAGTCGTTTCCTGAGCTGTTTTCCTGAGCTGCATTTTCAGGCAGTAGACCGACATCCAATTAGACAGGTTCAGTTATTTCTAGGCTGAAGAGCAAAATTTTTGGTGTAAGGCCTGTGGAGCTGGGTTTAGTTGCACAATAAGCCATGAAAGCATATAGAATCATTTTTGTGCTAGGTGCAAGATCAGGAATATCCTGTCGCAAAATGATGCAGAAAAACTAGTTCATGCATTTGTTACCTCCAGGTTGGATTATTGTAATTGTCTTTTGTCAGGGTGCTCTGGTAAGTCTCTAAAGACTCTTCAACTAGTCCAGAACGCTGCAGCTCGTGTACTGACTAGAACTAGGAAAAGGGACCACATTACTCCTGTCTTGGCTTCTCTGCAATGGCTCCCTATACAGTCTAGAATAGAATTCAAGATCCTTCTTCTCACTTACAAAGCTCTAAATGGCCAGGCACCATCTTATCTTAAGGAGCTACTAGTGCCGTACTGCCCCTCGAGAACATTACGCCTTCAGTTATCATGCTCCTCTCCTCTGGAACCGCCTTCCAGCTGGGGTCCGGGAGGCAGACACAGTCTGTATTTTTAAGAATAGACTTAAAACTTTCCTTTTTGATAAATCTTATAGTTAGGGTTGGTGCTCGTGTAGACCAGCTCTTAGTTATGCTGCTATAGGCTTAGACTACCTGGGGGAACTCTCTCTCTCTCTCTCTCTCTCTCTCTCTCTCTCTCTCTCTCTCTGTGCATATACAGTACATCATATTACTGCATGTATCTATCTGTAAATCTCAGTCACTAACCACCTATTTTTCTGGGAGCTCTTGAGCTCTCTTAGGCTCCTTGAGATCGTTGGCTGACGGCCTGCCAGAACAACCGTGTCTTTTCAATCCCCAACAGTTGACACATCCCTTGGAAGACGGCTGACTAGAAGTTGGTGCCTTGAAGAGAGTGTGGAGCTCCGTACCGGCACACCCACTCGGAGACAATCTTTTCTACTACTGTTGAAGCTTGCATATCAGGAACTGGATATGCTTCGACTCACTTACTAAAATAGTCCTGCACAACTAGTACGCAAAGGTTGTGTCTATCAGTCTCATTTAAGGGTCCCATCAGGTCAACTGCAATCCTCTCCATGGAAGCACCGACTCTGACTGTGCCCATGGCAGCACAAGGAGTTTTTGTGGGACAGGCTTTTGCTGCACAGTTGGTGCAGGTGGTGTGACATCTTCTCTCATGTTGTACTAGTAGTACTTGGTTTTAAGGCGTGTTAGAGTCCTCTTTGCTCACCCACAGGACCGTCGGGCATCTGCTCCATAACAGGTGAAATGTGTGGGGCAACAGGATCTGTGAATGTTGCACCTTCCCTTCTTGGCAGTAAAATCTTCTCAATAACACTCCCTCTCTTTGATATAGTCTTTTCCACTGTGCCCAGTAGGCTTTGGTGGCAGGGCTGCAGGCTGCTATGTCAGCCCAGGGTGGCCTTGTGCTTCCTTTTTCCATCCAGCCTAACACTGGTGCTATGTCAGGGTCAGCTGTATGAAGTTGAGCTGAATGGAGTTGCTCTAAAGTCCAGCCAGAAAACAAATCAGTGTGTGCTGCTTCACTCACCCGGTGAATGATTGGATGAGCCTCAGCACTGCTGCAGTTGCTGACACAGGGGTCCACCTCCCCCACTATAGGTGACTCTGGCTCAGCTAACCTGCTGTCCTCCAAGCTGTCAGGTCACTACCCCCACTGGCGTTTACCCTGCAGGGATCAAAGCAGCAACCGTCTCTGCCAGACAATCAGTTAAGTTACACTGCACACCTTTGTGCTGGTACTGTAAGTTGCTGAGACTGGGGTCTGTTACTGTGCATGCACATGTTTCTTGACATGGTTTCCTGGAGAGGGATGGATAACTCTGAAATCGTACTCAGCTAGCTTCTCCAACCAGCAGGTGAGCTGGCCCTTCAGCTCTTTTAATCTGGTTAGCCAGCGCAGGCTGCTGTGATCAGTGCGGACTGTGAATGGCCTGCCGAGTAGATACTGTTTGAAATGAGATGTGAACTCCACCACTGCCAGTAGTTCTCGTCTGGTTGTGCAGTAGTTTTGCTCTGTAGATGACAGCCTCCTGCTCCCATGAGCCAAAACTCTTTCCTCATCCCCCTGAATTTGGGACAGGACAGTCCAGTTGAAATGTGCATACTTTTTAGTGAGTTCATGGAGTGGTTTTGCGATGGTGGCGAAGTCTGCCACAAAGTGACAGCAGTAGGAAATCCAGGCCCACAAACTGTCGCACTTCTGAGACGTTTTGAGGTGTGGGCCAGTCTTGGACCTGCTGAATCTTCTGGGGGTCGGTGGCAACACCATTAGCAGAAACAATGTGTCCAAGGTATGCCACTTGCTCCCGAAACAGGCAGCACTTGGAGGGTTTCAGCCTAAAGTTGGCTTCACATAGCCTGTCGAACACTTGCCCAAGCAATGTAAAAAATTAAATCTAATTATAATATTCACAAAGCTAATAGCCACTTAAAATTGTGAAGCAAAATAACGTCTGTTGTGACCAGGTGGTAAATGTGCTGCAGTATTGACAAGAGATCTCATGCGCAAACTTTCCAGTGATCAGGAAGATTCCACCTCAGTATGACTTTAAAATAAATGATCTTTATGTAAAGTCTGTAAATATTACTTTGACATTACATTATTAATGTAACCATGGTGTAAAGCAATCCAACTTTAGGCTTGTCTCTTCTGGACGGTTTGAACTCATTATATGAACGAGGATGAGTGTTTACTCTTTTTTTTGTCCTTGCTTGCTTCATTCAGAGGGAAAACTTTGTTTTAAACGGTGAATATCACATTTTTCGAGTTTGCCATTAAAATAAAACCTGAAAAACTTTCCCCTAAACCCACAGGTCATCAGCTTTATGTGGACAAATAAGCTCTGTCAGCATGAGAGCACAGCTCTGTTCAGAAAGAAGGTGCAGACAGCCTTTCTCTACACTCAGACTCAAACCAAGAGCAAATTGCAGGGCAACTTTTGGGGTGTTTATGCGTCTGATTATCATTGTCTATGTGCTTTGTGAATTAGACCTTGAAAAGGAACAGATTGCAGGGGCAAATGATGCACACATTTTGGAGCTATTAGCGGACGCAATCGATTCTGAGTTTAGAAGCATTGATGTTAAAATTGTGGTCAGCATGCAGTCATTTGGGTTATATGTGTACAGTTTTATGGTTAATAGATTGAAATATAAGAGGAATGGCTTTTTTCATTATTTACACTATTTACAGATTAAGACAGTTACAGTTTATTGAGAGTAATTTAATAAGTTAAGTGTTTAAATATTTACATTAAAAATCTATCTGGATCATTTGAATGCAGAAAATGTTAGTTGTGAGTGGAAAACAGCATTTTTGCCACCAGTAACTGAAACAACTTTAAGTGAATTTGATCTGGGAAGGGGAGGAGTTTGTGGAGTTAATTGGGCTTGAGACAAGCAGAGACTACAGCCACACAGTCTTTTGACCTCTTTGTCTCTGTCTCTTCTTTTCTCTTGATCTTTATTTACAACTATGAAATATGTTAGATTATTTGGTATCTGATCTTTGTTGATGTTTCTCTAAGTAAGCAGTTAAACTCTTGTCGAGTGGTCCTGTGGATCTTTTAAAGTGTCAAGCTAAGGCTTCATTCAGTGGAAACTGACACTTAGCAAATCAGGCCCACAGCCTTTAATTGAAGTAAACAGTCTTTTACTTGCAGGAAGATAATTTTCAAGAACAGGCAAACAAATCCGAAAAGGGAATAGGCAAAATGCTGCTATGCTTGACACAAAAACAAAGATGAACAAGAACAGCGGGAAGGGCAGACAGACTTCTGTACGAAGGTGAGGGAGAGACAATGAGTTGAACATGGAAAACAAATGAAGCTGGAGGTATTAGATCTGAAACAAGGGGAGAGGTAAGTTACCAAAATAAAACATGAAATAAAATAAAAAAGTAAGAGGGGTCGGGAGGCAGACAGAAGGATAGAATACCCTCCCTATGGAGTCTAGAGGTGGTGGATCGAAGAATGCAGGATATGATGAAGAGTGGTTTCTGAGGCTGTATCTTAACCCTGCTGAGGTGGAATGGAGGTGACGGGTCACAGCAATCACATTAAGATGACAGCAGAAGAGAGAGAACATTGGTTGGGAGTGTCACGTTGGATAAAAACAAAGAGCAGAAACCAAAAAATATTTATTTTAACGATTAGGCAAATATAAACTTACTTAAATTTAAATTCAAAAAGAGGAAAACAAGCCACGAGGAAGATCTGACAACTGACATGGGGAAAATCTGACATCCAACAAGGGGAAAATGTAATAAAACACACTAGAAAATAGAGAGACAGACGGATAAGGAATTACAAAATAAAACAGGAAACACTAAAGATTAAACTAGGAAACACTAATACACAAGGGAAACAAGGGACACCAGGGAAGAAGGAGAAATTAAAACAACTCTGAAATACTCAAAATACAAAACTAATTACTACATTTTACAATGTATGTTAAAGTTTTTATCTGATATATCTTAAATTTATACACTGAATGGCAATAACAATATATTAACTGAGTTTCACACGCTGTCATGTCTGCCTGATTTCAGTGTGATCTGTGTGCTTCTGCTTTTGGTTGAAAATAGGAATGACTGGAACATGACAAATGACTGAGGTTTGATGAGACAGAGGAGTTCCTGTTTTGGCTGAATATAAGAAGAATGTAAACCACAGGCATGAGACTAGATGACCAGGTCTACTGAGCAGGTTTGTTCCTTGTGATTTATGTTTACATATATAGCTTTTTTGATTTGTATTTTTTTAGATGTTTTTGTTTTTTTCCAGACAATCAGTTTATCAGTTCATTACCATCTTTTTATCAGTGCTGCGTTAGCATTTCAGAAGAGTTCTCTCTGAATATCTTCATCTCTATCTAGAATGCTTCTTTCATGGATTGTAATACCAAAGAGACTCCGGGATATTGGTTATCTAACTCTGGATGTTTTCCTAACTGGTAAAAGGGATGGTTTTCAAAGAACTCTTATCCTACTTCTCACCTGCAACTTCTCCAGTCTCCTGCTCAGCTCCCTACTCCTGCTTTACCTCCTCTTCATTCTGAATTATGAGCTAGCAGTGGCTGGAGGGATTACTGGCTGTTTTGGGATAATACTGACAGTCGCACTCTTCCTTTCAAAAAGAGTGAGATGCTTTGGGACCCTATTTGTGATCTCTATTTTCATGAAGAAGAGTCGGAACCTGCTTCTGACTGCTGGGACCAGTTTGGTTGTTCTTAGAAACATACGCAACACCTTGGAGAACCTCACCGAACTGGTCAGCAGTATGATATGCAACTTGAGAGCCAAGAAAGAAGCTATTGTTGCTCCATTCAGTAGCTATGTAAAGGTGTTAAAATGGGTTGGAAACATGCTCAAGGGGGTTACAGATTTAGGGGTTTTTAACCTTGACTCCCAGCTCACAGTTTTGCCCAGACTGGAATCAAAACATTTCAGGGAGAAGCTCATGGAAGCAGAGCAGAAGCTAAATGTAACCGTGAAGTATGTACAATCCTTTGTAAATACAGTATCATCTGTGAGTGATAGGATGTTTCCTGCCATGAGCTTCCTTGTGCTAATGGTGTTTATAGTGCTGCATATAAAACATTTTTGTAATGACATGAAATACAAAAACAGGTTCATCAGCAGCAAATTTGTTAGTTTTGACGAGAAGCAGAAGGCAGAAGGAAAGCCCTATGTCCTCCCCCTCACACCAGAAGAAGAGAAGCTGTACAGCCCGGTCACCTCAGCCTGCCCCACCACCAAAGATGGGAGAGCTATGCTAAAATTTGGCATTCCAGTTGTCCACCATTTCATTTCCTGGGTCATATTTATAACTGTGGATGGCTTATTGTACTGTTTTGTTGATATTGTAACAACAAAGTTATCTCAACTGGAACCATTCCATGTACCATTGTTAATGAAAATCAAAGTAAGTCATTTTTTCTTTCTTTGTGTTTTGTCTGCATTAACAGTTTTGTTATTGGCTCACGGGCACTTACTATTTTTTTTCCTGCTAGGGGATTGCAACTTTAATAGGTATACCATTTGTTGAGGAAAACCATGAAGAAGACTTTTCCTACTCTGTGACCCTGTTTGAGGAAAAGTGTCTCCCTAAACCCAAGCTGCTGCTCTATAACTCTGTAGTTCCTTTGGCTGCCATCCTGCTCACACTGCTCATAATGGCTCTGATGGCAGCTAAAGTGGCCCAGATCAGAATGATCGTTTGTGAGCAATTCTTCTCTGCCGCTGCAGAGAAGAGAGTGGAATACCTGCACACCAAAATCCTGAGAAAGCGGTTAAAAAAGAGGAGGGAGAAAATCTGCTATCTCACATCTGTCTTTTTTAAGGTAAGCATATTAATACGGTAGTTTGTAAACCTGCTTGTTAAACAATTGAGGGTGATATTTAATTTCCCTTTTTTCTTTTCTTTTCAGCCACATTTTTGGTGCCCTTTGCTCTTCAGGCCCAAAGAGGATGTACAAGGTATCGTATAAGCGTCTATGCTCCATGATTTTATGACTCAAAAGAACACATACAAAACGATAAGAAATTCTCCTGGCGAGGGCACTACTATCGGAAAAAATACACATAGAAAAAATGACATGCTGTTAAAATGAGTGGTTTTTAAAGGCTGGTGTTCCCTACCAACTTTTACTTCTTGCTCAACATTTGAACATTTTAGTTTCATCACACATATGTGAACCCAACAAAGATAAGCCTTTATCTAAGCTGTCCTTTCTGTCTAAGCCACTTGAATTTCTGATCAATTGTCCTCTTCATGTCTTTGTGGAGGAATCTAATCTACTTCAGGTTTTTTTTTGTTGATAACAAATTTAGTTTGCACTGAAGATCTGCCAACATATTTTTTATACTGTTGTATCTAATATCAATACATTTTACTTAAGCTGTTTTATGTTATCATAAGTGGTGCTGCGTTTTAGTGGTAGAGTCAGTCGTCTCTCAACCCGAAGGTTGTTTGGGGGGGATATCTCACCGGCATGCAGGCTACAAATTAGTTTGTTAACTTGATCCTTATATTGGTCAGTTGCTCAGCACGCGTCTCAGAAATTTCAAAATGAGCTGCTGGGCTTGCCACAACGAGCCAATGGGCTTAGATCAGTGATATCACACTGACAATGACGCCGCACTGACAAATTTTTATCGAGGGGGGCTAGAACCGAGCATTACATGCAGCTAATGCTACAGCTAACAGGAGGACGTAGGAGAAGCTGCGTTTCCGCGGACTTTGAATTTTTGCAAATAGATGTGCCTAAACATGCACAGTACACTTGAAAAACACACTAAAGGGCATATAAAACCAGAAAAAGCATGATATGGGACTTTTAAGTTAAGAAATGCTTAGTTAATTTCTTTGTTAGCTCTTGAACACTATGTATTTGAAAGGGAGGGTACGCTACAGTGCATGGATTGTAATAAAGCAGCCCAGTGAGAGATATTGCATGTTTTGCTGTAATGTTTGGTTTGGCTGCTACTGTACAGGTTCCACCAAAATGTAATATTTATTGTAAGTTATTTGAAGCGTGATGTTATCATCTTGATTGTATAGGAAACGGAGGGCTTAGCCCTGCTAGCCCATTCATTCTAACCTTCCCTGGGTATTCACTACATCACCTACGTAGCCTTCATTGATGGGACAGCAGAAGGCAGGAAACATGGAGAGAAGAAAGTAAGACCTGCGGCAAAGGGCCGAGGCCGGTAGTTAATCCTGAGGCTGATGTTTCAAGGACAGTAGCCCTTGGTATACAGGGTGATGATCTACTAAATGAGCTAAACTGGCGTCCTGCCATCACTCTATTATACAGTGTAAAATCCACAGTTTACAGTCTGCTTTGGATTAAATCCAAACCTTTTACTTTGTGTGCTGAGTACAAATTCAACAAGACAACATCAATCCACACAAATTGATATCTTTTTGTTTGAATCACTTTTGATAGAGAACTGGTTTATGTTATGTACAAGTTTGAATCTCACAAATTGTATAAACTTAGAGGGACTTCAAACTCTCTGACATTGTTTTTTCATTTATTTATTTCCTGGATGTCTTTGTTTCTGTGCTTGTATACTTTTTAACTTTGAGGAATATTTCACCAATAAATGTGTGGTGCACAACTGCTGTTCCAAATACTTGTCTCTAACTGTACAATTCGTATTAAGAATGTTCCAATAGTTCATTGAGTTATATCATATTACACAACAGCTCAATCTGCCAATTAATATTAATGGTAACCACGGAGAATGGTTCATAGGGAGAATACTTAAACATTGATAAAAGCCAACACATTACATCCCATTAATCTGAAGGTTTAAATTCTATTCAGTGAACACTCAGATACATTTTACATTTATTTTCAGAGACATTATATTACATAAAATGAATTATCTAAGATGACAGGCGACAGTACTCTGATGAATTTATGACACAGGATGCCACTGTGCTGCCACCTTAACAAATGTATTATGACAAAACATTAAATCCCATAAGGAATTTATAATTAAGGTTGCAATTATGAATTCCTGATTGTAGCCGATAGAGCACTGAACAGATTATAGTAACCCTAAATAAAGGTTTGACCTAAGTGTAATGCTTCTTTGCAGAGCATAAAACAGTGAGATTTTCTTATATAATCTCAGACTGATGTCCCTATGTACAGTGAGAAGCACTGTCCTCTCTCTGTCTTGTCACTGTTAAATTACATATCACAGGTGTGAGACAGTGGTAACACTTACTTCAAAATACTTTTCATTTCTTCAACTAGGTTAGATTGGCAGTGAAGAACAATGATGACAACATTTTATTCAAATCAGCCCCACTGTGTCAGCTGTGAGTTTATTGGTTATTAAGAGTGCCTGTGGTTGAGTATTGCATGATCAATTATGTATGATATATGTATGACATACATATTCTCCAGATACAATGGATTGCCTTGACTTTGTTTACGCCATTGCAGTCATAAATTAAACTATTGTTTCAAGGCTGACATTGATCATTACCTAGAAATTCAGTCCTCATTATAAACTTTTTAAATGTTTTTTTATTGTTATGGACCCCAGTGAGGAACACCCAACAATATTTGGATAAACATAGTGTTGACTGTATAAACCCCCAACGCCAGCCCCACACCATTCCTTCCACTGTCGGCAGCAAGAGGAAGGAAGCGGTACAGCTCAAGGATGAGTAGGCCTTCTGTGACTCACACACTGCCACTGACCCGTGTGGTAACCTGATAAGCTCACATTATGTCTCAACTGGCCCTGTGGCATAATAACACGCCAGCATGCCAGCCCAATAAGAAGCTGCCACATGATGCTCAGTGACAGCCACAAACCTTTTAACCAAGGCGACCAATGAATGCAGTCCAAATATGTGGGCAAAGATGAAGTGAACATGATAATTTGAAATCCTGCTGAATATGCAAATACAGAGTCAATCTGGGTCACCGAAATAAATCTTAATACCTCTACGCATGTCAGTGCATTTTAATTAAATATTTCATCAAAGGGAAAAATGCTTTTGGGTGAGAAATACCAATCCTGTTACCAATAACAACAAACATAGAGAAAAAAAGAATGAAAGAGAAACATCCAGTAACGAAAAATCATCAACTGACTTCTTAATTATGTTATGATAAAATAAACACAATAATGTGCAGAATAAAAAGTGTAATTGGATCAACTTTCTAATAACATAAAATGTTTAACAATGAAATCATACATGAATCATTTTTTATTCTTTACTGTGATTTATTGGATTGCAATATAAGAGCAAATAACTCCAGAACAGCTTCCCCGGTGGGTTCTACTCACCTGAGCGCTGAGAAGAACTGATCTATTGATCTCAAACAGTTATAAAAAGAGAGATATCCGATGTTTTGCGTTAACCTAAAGATGACAACTACAACCTTTCATGCAAACATGTAACATATAATATATGTCAAATATGTCAGATGTGCCAGTAGAATTGTAGAATTGTAGACAACCAAATGGAAACGGAGAATACTCTTTTTTTTTTGCATTCTTTATTTTTTTGTGATTGAAAGTATCCATATTCTTTGTCAGTCATTCAAATAGAAATGACTTTGCCTTTATAGGGTTTTCTGGTCACAGCTGTAGGTTTTCCGACCTGCAAGGCAAATATAAAGCAAAAGAAAAATAAATTACCTTTGTGTACAGCGCCTCATCAAAATCTGGTTGATGTAAATATTACATTATTATGGGAATTTCCCTCTCCTAAATAATAATTTTGGCAGTCTAGTGTCATCTGATTCTTTAATCATGATCAAGAATGGATAAACCACAAGTCTGTTTTGATCTCATAAACCTCATGAGGGAAATAAGTGGCTTTAAGATTCAGTGCTATCTCCCTTCATGTAGACTTCACCAGATATCCCTGACTTTGTCCACCTGTAACTTGGTGCTTGAAAGAGAGAGTTCCAAAGGGATTATTTACTGTTTTGAGAGCCATTCTGCACCCCCCCCCCCCCTTTTTTTTCTTCATTACTTTATTTTCTCCTTTCTGTAGGTCCCTAAGGAGGTTCTTTGTGGAGCTATTACGGATCCCTAATATGAAGCTTCCCAATATTAAAGAGAGCAAGACGTTTAACATCATCTAGTTCAGAATCATCATTCATGGATAATTGTTAAAGTACCACAAGTAGCACTGCCATGCCACACAAGGCATAAAAACAGACATTCAAAAATACATAAATTAATAAATAAACCAGGCTGTAGATGGCTGACATGATATACTGACTGAGCTAAACCACTGCCCTACCATTACTCTATGTTAAACTGAACTGAACATCTGCTTGCTGTCGTTTTATGTTTTCCCCACAAGCACAGAGCTCGATGTTTGATGTGATATTTTCAGCCTGGTAGGGCCATGCCCTTTGCGTGAATTGCTTCATCATGACCTTCTGAACTAGGGAGGTAAATGCCCTCTGTTCAAAGATAACAGACATGTTCAAGTTGAGCTAAGTCTGGGCTCAGAATGTAGGTCGGACCGGCCTCCAGCCATGGGAGCTTGAGTACAGCAATCAAGGGAGTAGGTTTGGATTCAACATTGGGGGGGGGGACAAATTTTCAGTGGGGGTCTGGGTGTTCCCCCCCAGAGAATTTTGAGCATCAAACACTTCATTTCCTGCATTCTGGTAAATTTTTATGCAACAATTTGTGCCTTTTCTGAATTAATTTATGGCGGAAATTTCTTTACTATGTATAGGAAATTCAAATTATTTTTGAATTACTATTAATTATTCAACTGTATTGTTCAGAACTTTCTGCATATTCAAAACATTACAGGTGCTTTGGGAGGTTTTTTTAGGAATCATGTACATCTCAAATCAAATCTATTAGAGAATGACACCTTGTTATAGCCTTAGTATCCAAAATGTAAAACTACATAAAAGCCGTTGTTATGGCTGACTAATCTTTCACTCACTATTTGGGAAAAAAGTTTATTGCACTTAAAATCAATTGATAGGCAGGCTATATAAAGAATAATATCATCAAGGCATGTAGATTTATAGCCTGCTGTTTTTATTAAAATGTTGGCAGGCAGAGGACAGAACAATTACACAATGAATACAGCAATAACGTAACACTGCCAAACATCACAATGACAGCGGACTTTAGGGACTTCTGTTCTGTGTTGTTTAACTCTTAATCAACAGCCTAAATCATGGTTAAAAGCTAAATGAGTGATAACTTAAACGATGTTATTTAGTTATGCTGGTTCAGAAGCTCTCTGTGTTCAGAAGCTCTCTCCACGTCGTCCATTCATTACTGATAATTGGACACCTCGTCGGGCATTAACTCTTATACTTTGTGGTGTCACCTCTATACAGTTAATGGGACACTAATGACCATGACTCCTAACCTGACCGGACCTGATCCATTGTCTCAAATACGTATTTGAGAGGCGGTGCCGAAGTGGGAAAGGATTTAACCCTTTGTGTACCGCATGAGGCGCCTTTTTTTTCCTTCAACCTTAATATTGGTGTGGACATTTCAGCCATCGTTTGAGATTGGTATGGACACGTCCATACGGTCCATACGCAATTCTACGCCTATGACAGCAATGGTCATATTTCTTGTAAAAAAAACGACTTGTGCCATACAAGAGATACTAGCCAATACACACAGTTTCTGCGAAATGTCTCTTGGGGCTGATGGCAATGTTGGTTCATATAGTTCTGTTGGTTCTACTTTACATGGACCCAATGAAGAGGCGCCTCAGCCTGGTACAACACCTACAGGGGCAGCTACTGTCCAATATTTACAGCAGTCCAGCTTCTTGTCCGTTCTAATACAAAAATTGTTTCATTGTCTTTTTTGTTTTAACTTTTTTTAAGACGCATAAAAAATGCATGAAAGTAAATGTTGTGCAAAAAAGTGTTGAACTAATACACACAGCTGAATGGTCACATTGTATTGTTTTGGCTGATATCTGTTGCTGGGTAAAACCTTAGGGGATGACTGACCTGCTCTCTTTGCCTGATTCTTTTGTATACAAATTCAGCAAAGGGTTTTCTGTGGATGAATCTGCCAATCCCCGGTGACACCTTTAATTGCCCATTTTCATAGACCACTTTTCCTCTGGAGATGGTGATGACAGGGACCCCGTGGCACTCCATCCCCTCAAAGATGTTGTAGTCCACAGCCTGGTGGTGAGTCTTGGCTGATATCTTCCTACCAAAGCACAAAGACACAACTGCAGGTTTGTATGGAGCTATTGAAAACTACTTTTAAACTCAACTTGGTCAATCACATGCAGCCCTTGTGATAAGTGGTATAATCACTGCTTGTTTGCTGAACACCCAGCTAAAAATGGAAAACATAGACCTTGTGTTAGACTTAAAAGCATTGCATTCTAATCTGAAATCGATTGAATCAGGCCAATATGTTCTCAAACACAGCACGTTACAGCAGCACACTTTGCAGCAACAACCATTATAACATTAATATTTAATATTCCTGTAATCCAGTATTCAGTCCAATATTAATTTTCTGTTTGTGCTTAGTTTTCTGTTTCCACTGACTGGTTGGAAATATTGACCAGTATACTAATGCCAAACAATCTCATCAGGCTAGATTCTAATTGTGTCTGTCTGCTATTTGATGTTGGACAAGTAGTGTAAAAAAATAGTTGTTACAACATTTTTCTTGGCTAACAGCTAGCAGCTCACAGTGCTGTTACTTTGTTTTAGCTTCTGTAAAAAGATGTTAAAGAACGCAAAAACAATGCCTAGTGGAATTTCAAAGTCTGGATATAGAAATTTGACAACATGACTACATGACTACCTGTCACACACAACTTTTCATTTCATCCAGTTAAAAAAAATGATTTACAGAAACTTCAAGTTAAGTACCTGAACTACAACTATGGCATGTTGCGTTATACCTTGATGCAATTCCCAGCATATTCTTGAAGTGGTTGAATGGCTTATTATCTTTTTTTTTCTTAGCAATGTAACTTTTGCTGCTTTGCTAAAGTGCTCATGATGAATTAAGCAGTGTCTTTGTAATATAGCAATAAGTAAGGTATTTTATCTGCTTTTTGTAACATAACATGTTACCTGCTCTTTTGTAATATTAATTCTACAATTCACTTAGCAAACGCTTTTATCCAAAGCGACATACATCAGAGAGTAAGTACAACACAAGCAAGGATCTAGAAAAAAAGGGAACAATGTCAGTAAGAGCAAACGATCAGCTTTGAGTCCGATTGGACACACAGATGCTGACAGGAAGTGACCAGAAGCAAAGTAACATTGACGGCAGTTCTTGAGAGCTCTAATCAGTATAGAAACCATCTTATAAGTCGTTGTTATCAAACAAAAACCATTGTCACAACCATCATCATCATCATCAATAATATCGAGACCATCATCATTAAGTTAGTAGGTATTCATCAAAGAGCTGGGTCTTCAGCTTTTTCTTAAAGGTGCAGAGGGACTCTGCAGATCGAATGGATTTTGGAAGTTCATTCCACCACCGGGGGGGCGACAGAGGAGGAGAGTCTAGTCAGCGTTTTAGGACCCTGTTGTGATCAGACGCCTTTCATTGGCAGAGCGTAGTGGGCGGGAGGGAGTGTAGACCTGGATGAGAGAGTTAAAGTAAAGAGGAGCCGTTTTTGTCGCTGTTTTGTAAGCGAGCAGCAGACTTTTAAATTTGATGCATGCAGTAACTGGGAGCCAGTGTAAGGAGATGAACAGCGGAGTGACATGTGCTCTTTTAGGAAGGTTGAAGACCAGTCATGCTGTTGCATTTTGTATCATCTGCAGGGAGTGCATGTAGGGAGACCTGGAGACTGTAACATCGTCTGGCGGGAATGACAGGAAGAGCTGGGTATCGTCAGCATAGCAGTGGTATTAGAAGCCATGCGAGTGGATTATTGAACCAAGTGAGCTTGTGTATATGGAGAAGAGAAGGGGACCAAGCACTGACCCTTGAGGTACCCCTGTGGATAAGCTGTGCGCTTTGGACACTTCTCCCTTCTACGACACTCTAAAGGATTGCCCAGAGAGGTAGGACACGAACCAGCAGAGGGCAGATCCTGAGATGCCAAGTTCAGAGAGCGTGGATTGGAGGATTTGATGGTTGACTGTGTCAAAGGCAGCAGACAGGTCTAGCAGTAATAGAACTGAGGACTGACCCGCAGCTCTGGCAGCTCGTAGCGATTCTGTAACTGACAGTAGTGCAGTTTCAGTAGAGTGGCCCATCTTAAAGCCTGACTTATTTGGGTCAAACAGATTGGACAGGATCTCAGAGACTTGCTTAAAGACTGTGCGCTCAAGTATTTTTGACAGAAAGGGCAGAAGAGAAACCGGTCTGTAGTTTTCAACCTGGGCTGGGTTTAGTGTGGGTTTTTTGAGCAGAGGGGTGACCCGAGCTTGCTTGAATGCGGTGGGGAACACACCCGTTGACAGAGAGGAGTTGATGATATGCTTAAGTGCAGCATTAAGCAGAGAGGAAATAGTCTGCAGGAGGCTTGATGGTATTGGGTCCAGAGGACAGGT
Organism: Labrus bergylta; assembly: GCF_963930695.1. Lineage (NCBI taxonomy): Eukaryota > Metazoa > Chordata > Actinopteri > Labriformes > Labridae > Labrus > Labrus bergylta. The sequence goes on along the minus strand of NC_089202.1, from coordinate 1,309,556 downwards.
GGTGGGCCGAGAGTCTAGCATAAGCTTAGAGACTTCGTCCTCAGTCAGAGAGGAGAATGAGTCGAGTGAGGCACTTTTGGTTGGTGCCTTTGGGCTGAGTTGGTCAGGCTCAGAAAACTGGTTACTGATAGTTGCAACCTTTTCAGTAAAATATGAGGCAAACATGTCTGGTGTGAAGAGATCGGAGGGTGGAGGAGGAGGTGGTTGAAGCAGTGAGTTAAAAGCAGAAAACATTTTTCTTGTATCTGTGGCATTGCATATCTTGTTGTGATAATATGTTGTCTTGGCCGTTTTCAGGCTGGAGGAGAATGAGACAAGTCTTTGCTTATAGTCATTAAAAAACAAAAAGTAAGGTCTTTTACCTGCTTTTTGTAAAGTGTCTCGAGATAACACTTGTTTTGAGTTGACACTATACAAATAAATACTGATTTATTGATTGATTGATTGATTGATTGATTGATTGATTGATTGATTGATTGATTGATTGATTGATTGATTGATTGAAAAGCCAAAGCCAATTACAACCCCATGAAATAAAAAGCTCAGCACACTACATATTGATAATATGGTAGAGAAAATTCCATCTGATTAAAAAGATGAATTTAGCAGGGAACATTTAAATAAGTCTAGCTCATGAAACTCATTGAATGTGTTTTTCCATTTCTTTTCTATATTCACACTTGTACACTTCCTGTTGATTGTAAAGCCAGACACCATACCAAAGCAAAAATATGATATGTCCTCATTATTCAAGAAGCCTAATTGTGAGACACAAGGCAATTGACTTAGCTTTCCAGGCCTCCTCGGTTATGCAACTGATTGTGGCCCCTGGTGCCGGATGATATGAAGCAACACTTGTACCAAGGGCAATTAATTACGCAGTTTCACAGATGAATTAGCCTCTGCAGCAATAAAACATGAGGCGCTCTCATGCTTGAATGGAATTATAAAATCCGCCAGAATGCACACAAGATAGATGATAGAAGACAAAATAAGTGAAACAAACAGGTGATGTCTGAGGAAGACAGGCCTGAGAGGACACACATTCTGTAAACTCCACTACAGTAAGACATGTGATGGTAACAGTGCCCACACATGCTTTTTCAATGTGAATTAATTTACAGCAAATTACACTGGGTTGTAACGTGCTCTCTTCCTCAGCACATCAGCAGTTAGTGACTGCCCTTAGGGGCTCAGCCCAGATTCTCCAGCAAACAGAGCAGTGCAACTCTCAGTTACATAAGCCTGAGTGTGCTACACAACACATATACAGGCAAACTGTCCTCTCTGCATCTGTGCATGTGCTCCACATGAGAGCATACTGTCCTGCAATATATATCTGGGATTGTGTTGGAGTAACTGATAAACATCAGCGACAAATCAGTTCTTATAAACAGCCTTATGATATTCTAAACTGCTCACTTAAAATAGCCTTAATACTCTGTGTTCTCAACCATGAAAATTGGTTTATCTCCCACATGAAATATTCGTCATCTTTAAGATCCCCACCATGACCCGCCAGCATCATCTCAATACTGATGTGAGCGTCTAGCTTATGTAAATGAGTGTAAAAATCTTGCTTAAAAATAACCAAACAAGGAAAAATAATCATTCCAATTCCAGTCTTTTTAAATATCTGATAAATGTGCGTCATATGTAAATTGTGTTATACCTTAATTTGCAGCTTTAGATAAGTGATGACATTCCTGGAGAGCACAGACGTAGTCAGCTTACGTGTTTTGGAATTGTGTTTAGGTGGCAAAAGATGAAAGAGTCATCAGTTATCTTTTTCAGTTGCCTATGTAGCTTGCCTGTCTTTTTGCTGAACATTACATTGTAAACCTTTTTTTCCGACTGAATGTGTCATGATTTGGTCTGGTTTAGTATTTTGTTCTTTCAGAGTTTAGATGTCGTACTCGTTTTAGTTTTCAGTCTTCCCTTGTGTTGCTTCTTTCCCTTGTGTGTTAACCTAATGTTTCCTGTTTCATTTTGTAATCTGGGTGCATCCGAATTGCAAAGTGCCTACACAATCTTTGAGTAGTCAGTAGACAGTAGACAGTACCTACTATCTGTGCTGTCTACAGTTTAGTACCTACTATTCAATAGGTGTGCACAGTAGGCAGATATTTGTTCCTACTTCTTCTAATTCATTTAGTATGGAAGTGGCGTCATTTGCGTTAACCAACCGGCCCCATCCACCCGTTTTTATTTTTGTTTAGATTTATTCAAGAAGAGTAATGCACATATACAGTCAAGTAAACAAAAAACAATATCACAATGTAAATCAAGTAAAAGACAGATTAAATAATAAAATAAAATACAGTACATACAGGAATTTGTTACATTTTTTTGTTGTTGATTAAAAGTAGCGATTTCAGTCGGGACTTACTAACTCTGGATTAAAAATGTATTAAATTAATCCATGCTCGTTTGTTTTGATTTGGAGGCGTACATGAAGTGACGATTTACGTTTAATTTTGCACAGCATTGTGGGTGGTAAAATACAATTCATTTCCTGAAAGGATGGATCAGAGGCCCTTTCCGAATAGCCACAGTTCAGTATGCAGTACGTAGTTTTCAGTAGGAAGTTTCAGTATACTGAACTTTCGTGGTCATTCAGTATGCATTTTTTGGGTCCACCTCAGTATACTGAACATTTCAGTATGCATACTAACTTCCGGGTTTCATGAAGTATGGATCGGATGCGTGCTTCCAGGAAATGAATTGTATTTTACCACCCACAATGCTGTGCGGAATTAATGTAAATCGTCACGTCCGCCTTTTTTAATCTAGAGTTAAAGTCCCGACTGAAATCACTACTTTTAATTAACAACAGAAAATATAACAAATGTCTGCATTATTATAAAACCTTTCCCCCTCTATTTAAATAATGATTTGATTATTTAAAAGTGTCTTTATTGGTTTATTTTACTTTATATTCTGTATATTACTGTCTTTCATTTGTACTTTTCTTTATGTAGCCTACTGTATGTTATTTAGTTATTTAATCTGCCTTTTACTTGATTTACATTGTTATATTGTTTTTCGTTTACCTGACTGTACATGCGCATTACTCTTCTTGAATAAAGCTAAACAAAAAAAACAAAAAAAACAGGTGAATGCGGCCGGTTCGGGTAACGTAAATGACGTCACTTCCATACTGAATGAATCAGAAGAAGTAGGAACAAATATCTGCCTACTATGCGCGCCTACTGAATAGTAGGTACTAAGCAGTATACAGCACGGATAGCACATACTGCATACTGCATACTGACAGATTGAGTAGGTACTTGGCAATTCGGATACAGCCCGATACTGCATATAACCAGGAAGTTAGTATCCATACTGAAATGTTCAGTATACTGAGGCGGACCCAAATACATACTGAATGACCACGAGAGTTCAGTATACTGAAAAGTACTGCCTACTGAAAAGTACGTACTGCATACTGAACTGTGGCTATTCAGAAAGGGCCTCTGTTATCCTCGTGTTTCTCTATGTTCTAGTGTGTATTGATGTTACATTCTTAAGTTTTCTGTGTGTCTTAGTTTTTCCTGATTTATTTAGTAGTTCTTGTCCTCCTTTTCTTGTATTTTCTCCTGCTTTGATTACCCTCATTGTCTTCACCTGTGTTGTTTGTCTCACCTGTGTTTGATTACACCTTGTATTTAGTCTCTGGCCCTTTCTGAATAGCCACAGTTCAGTATGCAGTGTGTACTTTTCAGTAGACTGAACCCTCATGGTCATTCAGTATGCATTTTTTGGGTCCGCCTCAGTAGACTGAACATTTAGGCATGGATACTAACTTCCTGGTTATATGCAGTATCGGCTCCATCCTTTCAGGAAATGAATTGTATTTAACCACCCACAATGCTGTGGGTGGTTCACGTCACTTCACGTGCGCCTCCAAATCAAAACAAACGAGCATGGATTAATTTGATCAATTTTTAATTTATTTAAGTCCCTACTGAATTCACTACTTTTAATTAACAACAAAAAAATTAACAAATGTATGAATTATTATAAAACCTGTTCCCCTATTTATGTATGCGTATTGGTTTATTTTACTTTATATTCGGTATATTACTGTCTTTAATTTGTACTTTCCTGTCTGTACTGTATGTTATTTTATTATTCAATCTGTCTTTTACTTGATTTACATTGTTTTTGTTTGCCTTTTTTGTTCAAATAAATCTTTTTTGAGTTTCTGCAATGGGGTCCCCCTCCTTTTGTTTTTCCACAACCGTGACAGAATGCTTAACATTCTGAAGACATGCTTCCATGTTTGCCCAGTGTCATAGCAAGGTTTAATTTTATACTGAGGAACATTGAAATAGTAGAAACAGTACACAAACTGTTCGAGAGCTTCCTTTCCTTCTTTTTTTCCCCAAAGCTTTCCCCTCACCTGGTCATTTTTGGGTCCCATATAACAACATCGGCATCTGAATTCTTGGCGATACGTCCTTTCTGTGGGTAGAAGTTGAAGATTTTTGCTGCGTTGCTGCTTGTGACAGCTACAAATCGATTCTCATCCATTTTGCCACTGTGCTGGAATAAGGAAACACAAAAAGCAGCTGGTTTGAGTAAAGGGCATCGACTGATGATGCCTAAATGCAGAATAAGCAAACCAAAGGCCAGTGCTTTACTGTGCAGTAAGCAACTCATTTCCAACAAAAAATATTCTAACTGTTATATGTAAGCACTGTAGCCTAGCAGTTAATGTGTGTGCCCCATGTACGGAGGCTGTAGTCCTCAAAGGGGGCGGCCCTGGTTGGAATCTGACCTGTGGCTCCTTTCCTGCATATCGTTCACTACTCTCTCTCTCCCAAATTTCTGACTTATCAACTGTCCTGTCCCCACCATAAAGGCATAAAAAGCCCCAAAATAAACCTTTAAAAATTATGAAAAGACTAGAATAATTATACTTGATAAATGTAATCATTTTTAGCCTAACAGTAAACTTAATGATGAAAATGTGTTTTCATGGCTTTTTTTTAAGTACAATTGACCCTGTTTTCTAGATTCAAATACTCAGCAAAGGTAGGAGTAGGAGCCTTTTACATTTAACATAGAAGTCTAAGATTCGTATTACACCAATTATTTTGCCTCCCTACTTGATGTGTAATAAGCTTGATTGTGCTCACTGTAATTGCACTTTGCTGACATATGATACACAGAAACAAAGTCAAACTGCATCTTTTTATATAACCCACTACCACATCTCTGCAATATATCTAATTACATGGATATTAACAGGAAGCTTTTTATAAGATGCTAATATATAAGGTCACACTTCTGTGTTTCAGACTTGAAGTGTCTAAGTGTTGAAAAATATCATGTAAAGTGTATTCATATCATAAGAACATACAACTCCTTTCTCCCAGATAACAGACATCCTGTCCTCCACTCCATTCACTCCATTAGGGATCTTAGTAAAGTCGTCTTTGCCAAGAGCCTTCTGGCACAAGGAGAAGGTGCAGTTGTCTGTCCCCGTCACACTGAGATCGTCACTAGCACATAAAAAAAACAAAAAAACGTGTAAACATCAAGCACCATCAGGAATATGCAGGGAACATACAGTGCTTTTAGTAAAACGTTTCCTATATTCTGATGTTTTTTTCAATTCATTTACATTTAAAAGTGTCTACTTTTATTTTTATAAGGGAACATTTTGTTCTATGACTATTACTGCGACATGGTTATATGTCTATGATACTTGCCACTTGCTGTAGAGTACAAACAAAAATAAAAATACTAGTCAGAATTATTCAGTCATCATTGAGCATGAAATGATATTCTGTAAAACATCTGCTTCAGCATCTCTTCCCCCCCACCTACAAGTCTTTGCTTACATTAACTTATTGCTCAGAGAAATAATTTTGTCTGCAATTTCATTATATACTGAAAATGAAATATAAGTATAAGTATGGTTGAATGCTGCAGTCACAAGTGACTGAAGGTGCAGGCATTTCACTGTATCCTATAATAATGAAATAGCAGTCAAAATGTATTTAATATTTAAGTATAAGTATAGAATTAATGATTACATTCATTTTTTTTGCATTACTGATTGCTACACTTTTGTTTCTACCTACTTGGCCAGTAGGTCCATGAGGTACCCTGGGGTGCTGGGGTCAGGTCTGAGGGGAGGACCCATCACAAAGCTAGCAGCATGGGCCCACTCTTCGTTCCAGTAGTGAGTTCCGTCAGTACCTAAGCCAGCTGCAATGGGCTCCCCAAACACCACACGCCCTATGGAGGGAGAAAAATCCCACTAAGAAAATGAAATTGTTTATAATTCCTCTGTTAAGTCTTTCAGCAAGTTCCTTACCGAATAAGTTTGTAAAACATGAAGCTTAAAAAAGTCTGGGCCCCTTTCTAAAAGGCTTTAGGAAGCTTATCAAGGAGATCCTTTTCAGGTGTCCTTGTTTTATGGTGGTTGTATTTGTTGGATTATTATGTGTTTTTTGACATATGAAATGAAAAAATCAATCAATCAAAAGTAACCATTTTAGAATTTTAAAGGCTTTTTTACCATTACTAAAAAACCTTGTGAAGACACTGAATGATCAAACGTTTTAAAGCATTAAAATAAATAAAAACAAATTTGATTGGGACTAAAAAGGCATGCAAAGGCCATTCTGCTCTATTTTAACAGCAGGTGGCAGCACCTGCAGTGCACACTCACCATCTCTGCGTGCATTAGACACCACCTTTGCAGCAGATTTGCTCATGACATGAACAACATACAACGGGCAGTTGACAGCATGGGCGATAGTGATGGCTCTCTGGGTGGCCTCTGCCTCCACCTCCTCTGGACGACACAGCTCATGGCCTTCGGGCCCTGTGATTCCCATAGACAGCATCTTCTTAGCCCCCTGATAAGTCCCAGCAGGGGTATGGAGAATGACAAAGTAAAGGTTAAACATCAACAACACCAAGTGCATTTCTTTTTCTTAAAAAAGTCAACAACAGACAAAGAATAAACAGCATGACTATGTTCTAGAAAGGGACACTATTATTGTTTTGTCTCAATTAGAAGGTAGAGAGTTCCAACTCTCTGACCTATTTCAAAGAACTGTAATCACTCTACAGTTAAAAAAAATCATATTTTAAGGGTTTAAGTGAGGAACTGCATAAAAAACACAGTCAAATTATCATGCAAAGACGAAGATAATATATGAATCCATTTAATTTAACTACATTTTACAGCTGATGTCTCTGAGACTCCACAAATAGGTTAAGCACTATTTCCACAGCTAACCTTCGAGGCATTGCACACATTGCACACATTTCACACATTGACCATACTTTATGTGCTCCCCAGCTTAACAAACACACATTTTACTTTTTGGTTTTTAATGCTCTCTAGTGGTCAATTACTGTCATGACATCTAGAAGAAATCTATGATGTGGAAAATACAAATACATTTCTGTGAAATAATTATCAGGTTTGTTTTGTCAAAATAGATAATACAGAATCACAGCAATACTTCTCAATGAAACTGGTTTAACGTAATAAATTATCATCTTTGAAAAAACTGGATATACACATATTGTCATTGTAAGTCTCCAATTCTATAGGTTAAGTGTTTTCAACAGTTGATGTCAAACAGGGTAAAGGCAGTTAGCAGTATTTCATCACAATTGTTTGATAAATATTAACTTTCATTGCAAACACAGACAGTCTAGATGGACCTTGTACCACCTGGAATATGCAGGGAAAACACTGTATGAGTATGTGCTTTTAGTAAAATGTTTCCCATATTTTGATGTTTATTAAATTAAATTTAAAATCCACTTTTTCTATTGTTACAATGGAACAATATATTATATGATTATTACTGCAACAATGTTAATTCTTCTATGACACTTCCCATTTAGCGTGGTTAAACATTAACTCACAACTGTTTTCTGTCTGGACTGTGTGGTGTGTTCACACGTGTAGATTATTTACCTGACCTGCACTAACATAAGCCACTCTGGAAAAGAGGAGTGCAGCAGCATGCATGTTTCTTGTGTTAGGGGGCAGAAAGCACTGATTTTGTAATGGTTTCAGTTTTGTTGTTGGCCGAGTCTCTAGTTAAATGCAAATTATTCACAAAAATATTACCTATTAGCGAGAATGAAAATGACAGACCTGCACAAAAGTTTTGTTCTAGGCTGGGGGTGGAGTCCATGGGTGGAGATACCAGGAGAGTGGAGGGGATTCTTTTTACCAGAATCCCACTGTGACTTCAAAAGTTGAGCAAATTTGAAACGGAGCATTTTTCTCTCTGTTGTAAGACTTATGCAGACGGACTGGATGGATTTATTTGACATTTTGTGGTGCAAATATATGTTCAAAAACACTGTAAAAGGGGATTTTTCATAATATGTCACCTTTAAAAAAAAGTGTTGAGTAGCAATAAATTTGGTTATGTGCTGCCTCACACATTGTTTGCTCTATAGACAGAAGGCTGAAGTATAAGACTGGAAACTTCAAATGCTTATAACAATGAAAATGGAAAGAAAGAACAACTGGAGTGGCTATTGAATATAATCAGCTTCTTCTAATAACACCTGTTTCCATTGAGTTATCCATTGTTAACAAGCAGGTTATCACATTAGCACCCACTTACCTCTGCAATTAGGTCTCCATTCTCAGCATGCACCTGAGCTATTGCTCCAATATCTTTACACTGGGAGAAGGCAGCATATAGTTCAGAGTCCTGTAGCATGAACACATCTTTGTAGGCCATAAACATTTTGAAGGAATTGACTCCCTTCTCTTCAGTCAGTGTCTGCATCTCTTTTTTGACCTGGAGAAATATACAGTTTAGAGACACAAATGGAGGAATAATTCTGAGTTATAACCTTGACTTTTATAAAAACCTCTAATAAAAAAAAGAAGTGCTTTCAACACCATCAAAAATGACTTGACAGTAGAATTGTGATGTGTTCTTTTCCCTTCTGTTTATGTCTATAACTCCTTTCTTTTGAGCAGTTGTTCCAAAGAAAAAAGTTCTTATCTAACACAATGTAAAGTTGTCTTACACAATGTACATATTGTTTTTTTTAATTTGTTATTATTATTTTCAATTTGCTCATTCACCTTATCACTCCACCACGTGACAGCAACGTGTAGAGAGTAATCGCAGCAAACTTTGGGGTCAGCTGTTTGACGCCAGCAGTCATAGGCCTCCAGGAGAGACTTGCCCCTTTGGGGGATGACAAAGTCCAGGATCATTGTGGTCCCTCCTGCTACAGCAGCCTGTTGACAAAACAGATGCAATAAATTGCTTCATTCCTGTGATTTTTTTATAGTCTATAGTGGCTAACGCCTGGGAAAGTGTTTCAAATCTCATTTACATTAAACCATCAAATGTATCTGACATAATACAACTTTCAATAAATCTTACAGACATTGTGTATTACAGATTTGCTGCAGTTTTATAATTCATAAAATTAATCAAAAATGAAACAATGACGAAGGTCAAAGAACAAGATGTGATTGAATTGAATTTGAACCTAAAGGGCATCAGTTATGGTCATTCAAGTGACTGATGCCATGGCATTGCCACTACAAGGCCTATAAGACCGCATCAAGAGTCTGGTTAAGACATGCTATACTTCAAAATGTACCCCATATTTTCCAGCTGCATCATGAAATGCTGTTCATGGCAATGAAACTAAATTATTTCATTGATTTTACTTCTGATTCTTTAGTCAAACAGACCTAAAATATTGGTAAGGAAAAAAAACAACATCAAGTCTAAGTAGGTAATTAACATTAAATGGTAAATTACAGTTAGGTTAATAAAGCCTAAATAAAGAACTCTCAGCTTCCCTTTTTTTACATAGCTTGACACACTTAAGGAGATATGGAGACCTCCTTTCTCTAGCTTGTGCTTTGTAACCAATAACAAAAAAGATGTGCACCTTGGTGCCGATATGAAAGTCGTCCACAGCCTTGGTGCCCATGAACGCCAACTCCATGTGTGTGTGCGTGTCGATGCCGCCTGGAATCACCAGTTTATCGGTGGCGTCAATGATTCGCACTCCCGCTGGGATCTGAAGATTCCGTCCAACTTCTATTATTTTCCCATTTTCAATGTAGACGTCGCCAATCACGGAGCAGTCTTCATTCACAACTTTACCTCCTTTGATTAAGATCCCACTGGTCTCTGCCATCCCCGCTGTGTAGCCTACCACTCAAAGAGTTTGGAAAGAAGGAAAGAACCCGAGTGAGTGCTGTGCCTGCAAGACAGTCAACTCCAAAGTGCATTTGAGACATGGATGGAACCTACACAGAGTATATTCCACCCCTGTCTCCCAGTGTCATATGTCAGACTCCGCCTTGTTGAATACCTTTCAAACTGCCTTCAGAACACTGATTAGAAGCAGCTAGGCAGCTGCATCACGTCTTTTGTGGATAGTTTCCATTTTGCAGCCGTTTTTCTTTTTTTGCCAAACATGTCTGTTTAAAATGGTATTAAAGTGCCATCCCCCACCACATATGTCCACACATTTCCCAGACTTACTCGATAGAGGGCGGCAAATCAGCTGTTTTCTTACATTTATCCGACTTTTCCAAAACCCTCGTGCGTATTATAGTGAACCATGATCCCGTCGAGAAGGCTTCTGATATAGTGCACCAGCCGAAGCCCTCAATAATTACATTCAGCTCCATATGGATCCGGCTTTCTTTTGATACTATTTAGTTGTGTATTTTGAAGGATCTTTTGTTAAGGATCTTACAAACACTTGAAAAAAATAAATGTATAATTTTTATAGGTATTAACATTTTGTTAATCACTGGGCATCTCTAGCCTACTGGTCGGTTTCTCCATAAGAGTCTGAATCAGTTTTATTGTGTTTGTTGCTAAATGAGCAAAACAAAAAAGTAAAAACTAAATAATGTCCTATTATTATATATTGAAAAGAGATAATTAGGGATGATACAAATCTCACAATACAATTCCCACTTCTGGGTTCACAATACAATAAGGGTTGTTGTAACCCAGTTTATTACGTTCGAACTTTATAGAAGAGATTCATGCAAGTTAAATTAAAAATTAAATAAAGTAAATTAAAACAGTCAACAAGAATGATCAGTATTCTATACAGATTGAACAATAAAGTTAATTCAACCATTACATATATTGCTAGGTCAAGGAAATAAGAGGTGATTTGTAACCGGATAGCTTAAACAGTATACACTAAAACTAAAACTCTACTGTTTGTTCAGCAGGCCAAACTGCAACCCACTCGTTCCCAATCACTAATGTACCTGACCTGAGCTGCACATGGACTGTGAGCACACTCTCCTAACATTAGTAAACATTATTTATGTATTTATGTCACTCCTGAAATGTGATTTTGAATGCAGCTTATTCTGTTTTTATGTTTGTCTTATGAGTGTGATTTGATTGTGATGAGAGGATCTCTGAGCTTGTAATGCAAAACATATTTCTGTGTAGATGGACAATAAAGTGTTATCTTATCTTAAAAATAATTGGGAAGCAATCGATTGGTTTATGTTAATATTGCCATCATAGAATGTACTTTATATGAACGACAACAAAGACAGAACATGAAGGAGGAACTGAGGAAGACTGGAGATCAAGAAATAGCTATACAATGTTTAATGAACCTTTTGAGTAGGGTCAGCAGAAAAGTTTACCTTGAGTTCATTAAACAGACTGGAATAGTGGATAGATATTCCTCTATCCACTGTCCGATATGAAATAAAAACATTTCAATAACTAGAAACTAGGGATGTCCCCTGGGATAGGCAATGTTGCTTTTCCTGTACAGCTAACACATTGTTGCCCTGTCTCTGTAACATTGTAAATGAAAGTCACAATATTCCCCATGAACTAGTTGCCTATTAGCATTCTAATTAGTAGCATATATGCTGCTTATGTCATTATTAAGCACTTATTCTACATAACCAGCGTGTATAGCTAATAGGCCATTAACTAAGAGTTTGCACTCACTACCCTCCTAATTACTGCTTATTGATGGTAAGTTAGGATGTTGTTGAGTATGAATTATGCTCTTAATATGCTTTGCTTAGTATGGCCCTTACTGTATAAGATACAAGTAATCAAAAGCATATTCCTCGATCAATCAGCAGTAATTAGGAGTTTATATAGGGCAAACATTAAGTTAATGGCCTATTAGCAATAGACTATGGTCATATAAGATACTATTAAGCTCTTAATAAGGACTAATAATTAGCCAGTATGCTGATAATTATCATGCTAATTAGCAACTTTTTAATGGTGAATATTGTGACCTTAATGTAATGTGTTACCCATGTCTTTTATTGAGAGGGCCTAAAACTACAATCACCATGATACAGAACTGTTCTCACATCTTAAGCTTGATTGAGATCTTAAAAGATGTTGCTGAATACCTATGGTTCCTATCACCAAGTTATGGATCTAAAATGCAAACATTAGTTCCTCTTCCTAGCAAGGAAGCTGAATGATCCAAAATGTAATTGTCTGCTTAGGAATTGTTTATATTTACTTTTTTTTTAAAATCCCAAAATACAACAGGCTTCTGATAATGTGATGATATCCCCAGAGCATGAAACTGCCTCTCTTTCATGAAGAGTTGTTAGCTACTGGGAGAGATTAGCATTTTACTGCAGTGGATTGGTTGTCTGCTCTGCATCAGTCCAGACAACTTTTCTCATCCATTAGTGTATTAGGAAAACAAGACACATTGGAGAGACAAAGATGCATGCGCTGGTGAGATAAGCACACGCACAGGGCTTATGAACACCTAACCTTCACAGTTGCAATAAACAATAACATGTGACTTAAGAGGATTTACATAAGATGAGAGGAGTAATCAGAGGGAGTGAAAAACCAATGAGGCAGCAATGGCATCTCCTCAAAAGTCTCTGTGTTGCTGAATGAGGAAAGTTGCCATTCTGCTGGATTTAGACGAAGGCTGTTGTTATCGGTTTTTTTTTTTCCTCCAGCACTACAAACCAACATAGATGTCACTTTCTTTTTCGACTGCATTCACATTCTGTGAGTGTGTTCACATGGTACAACTCTGGCATTAGAAGGGCACAGCATGCACAAATAAGTGACATAAGATCATGCTCAGGAAGATTGAATAGCAATAGATATGAAAAAGAAAAAGTCATCTTATAAATCTGTCATTTTGGCATGCTATAACTGTTTTGATATGTGTCATTTGGTAAACTAGAGGAGAGATTTTTAGTAAATGAAAAAATCCCTTTGTTCTTATCTGAACATCTTATCGTATCTTATCTTATCTGATTTCATTTCATTTCAATCCAATCTTGTCCGATTTGCTTGTCTATTTTGTCTAGAGAAAAATAATAATTTGTCTATGTTTAGTGTAACTGGTTTAAAAATGCACAACAATTGTATCTATAAATGTGACATGGTGCAAAAGGAACTCAAAGAGAGCTACTTATAGCTTTCAGCCTATGCAAACTCTCTTAACTTACTCCAACTGGTTACACTGTCAATAATAACTCACTCAGCTAAGATCGCTTCATTTTTCCTGCCAGCCTCCACTCCTTCAATAACTTATTGAAAATAAAACTTTCTTCAGCTTACTATCAATTAGCACAGGGACTTCTGTCCCTACACACTGCCTATACTGTACCTATTCCAAGTACCCCTCCATAAGATGATTCCGATACGTAATCAAGATCTTGTTTAAACCAGTATTAAATTGACTGCTCATCCTCTTGGTCTTGTAGATTTTCCCATTAAGCAAACTGGCAAGAATTTTTTTCTAAACCCACCTTTGCCACAGCTTGTTTGCTCTTCTGTATCATGCATTATACAGGACTTTACTGCATAAGGGAAACTTATGTGTGTATGTTTGTATGTATGTATGTGTGTATGTATGTGTGTGTGTGTGTGTGTGTGTGTGTGTGTGTGTGTGTGTGTGTGTGTGTGTGTGTGTGTGTGTGTGTGTGTGTGTACATATAAATATAAAATCATGGCACAAACTCAATGTTTAAAACTGCATTACCACTGGTTGTAGCCCAGATGGCAGTGTTCCCTTCAGGTTGAAATGGAAATGTGACCTGCTGTTCTGACTGCTAAATCATTTTTATTAAAAAAAAGAGATACAATTGCAGGAATGCAATATGTTTGTATAGGAAAACAATAATTCAAAAATAATGACATTTTTACAATGAAATATAGTTGCATATTTTTTTTAAAATGAGCACACTGCAAATATAGAGTGAAGGTGTTTTAAGAATAGACTTGTTTTTTTCGTAGATATGTATGTCAGATGTAACCTGGTGTGTAAAATTATGAGTGATTTAAATAGTGAATAGATGTATGAACATTGTGAATGCAAAATTAGAAATGTTATTTGAACTGAATGATGTATTTCATTGTAATTTTGTATCTTAAACTGGAAAATAAATATCCAAGTAACAACTCTTGGAAAAAGACATGTGATGTAAGATTCCCTGACACTTGGCCAATGAAGACACTGGGAAGACTGCAGCTACTTCAAAACATTTGTCAGTCATATTGTTGCAGCTCAAGCATCACAAGGCAGCTGTTAAGCAGACTCTAAAAATGTTAAGCTTCCAACAATGGAAGGCAGAAAATGTGAAGGGAAACAATTAAATTACGCCTTGCATGAAGTTTGCTTTTCATTTTGTGAGGCAAATTTAGAGCCATGGTTAATCATTATGCTGTTGAACACGATTTGCAAAAAATATTCAAGAGCTTTATGTGCCTCAGTGCCCTTTCTGTATTGAAAAATAATGGGCCTCTATCCAATTAAAAACTGCATTAAATCTCTAAACTATTACATGCACTTTACTGGTATCTCTCTGATTATGCTTTTCTGCATGTGCAGATGCTGAAAGCACACTGAGAAAGGCAGCTTTGACTGGCTGCTCCTTTTTAAATCTAGTTTATGTTCAGATAACTATTGATACAGAAGGTTCATGTGAACATTTCAACAAAACGATGTATTATTTAATCATATATATTTCTAAAAAGTCTGAGAAAATATCTGAAGAAGGGGACATGTTAACAAATAAAATGCATTCTTTTTTTCAAGAAAAATTGTTTCAGTGTATTTTTCAACATTTTGCCATGTTCCACTATTCAAACGTGGTTTTTTTAATAATACGTGTCTTACAAATATATTTTTCAAAATCAATTAGGTGATGCCAATGTATTACAATTTTGACATGTGATGGGTAAAAGAAATATAATAAGATACTTTTGTATTCTTTACAGCACTTATGTTTGGATTCTAGCATTGATAGGCAGTGATTCATTGTTCTGCAACGGAGGCACCAGTCCAACGTGTGAATGGATGATTTATGTGACCATCTGCTATGTTTTGATCATAATTTGATTATCTCTTTTTGTGTGATGACTTTCCATGTCAAGACCCATTTCGTTACACAAACACGCACCGAAACACACTGTACACGTAGTCTACACGTCGCTCACATGTACACCCACACACTTGCGCAACCGAACTTTGGAATAATTGAGCTGCCTCTCGATCACTGCCTCAAACCCACAGTCCACAGTCCACATTCACACCCTCATTCTTTTAAAAACTTACCAAATTATGATTACAAGTAGCAAGCAGGATAGTTCCACAACCGACTCACTCCCGCTATCTATTTGTGTTAATTAAAAGATTTGCAACTACATGTGTCTGCAGATAATCAAAATGTCTTCTGCTGCAGCACTCCCAGATGCATCGGCACTCCAGAGCTCATTTGCTTGCTGCGATCTCATGTTTGTTTAGAATTAATCAATCTACCCACAATTGAGTTAATTAATTAGTGTTTTAATGCTACTCTTTATAATTGCAGTCAGATGAGTCTGCAGACAAAGCAATCACATTAATGCAAATACAACAGATAATTGTTATCCAAACTTCCTTTGCAGTGGAGGAGAGCTCGTTCTGTACTGCGGTGCGGCCTGGTCGCCGGAAAAAGCGCTAGATGGCACCATTGAGCAGAGTTTCTCTTTGCTGTCCTCTCGTCACTTTCTGGATATTGTTCAATTAACTGTCCTATACTGTCCTCATTGGGGTGATGTACATATGCATTAAGGGATAGCTGACACGAGGTTCCTGTGATACCCTCGCTTGTAGATGAGCGTCTACAAGCGTACAAGTGTTGCAGCGATTAAATAAAAGGTCACTGTTTCCAACAAGTACAACATACAGTACATCCTGTTAAAAGTGATATTTGCATGTATCTAGTGTAAATCAAAGGGAACATTTTCTGTGTGTCGCTTTACTCCCCTGATAATGTGTAATTTGGTTTTTCACAAGAGGTATCAGCAGCTTGACCTTAGGTTTCTTTCACTAAATGTCAGGGACTGTGTTCTTTTCAGGAACATTTTCCACAAAGGTTGTCTAGTGTTTAAAGCCTCTTTTACCCATTCTCATTACATCTATGTAAGAATACATTTTTTAATAGCCATTACTTTATTCAGTCAAGTCAGGGTTTATCTCAGTAAGGACGTGAAAGAGTAATATAATTTGTTAAATAATGCATGCTCTCAATGTTATATTTAGGAAATATTCAAAAGAAAAGAGGATCTCAGCTACAGTGCGTTGCTTGCATTGTTACTCCTTAAAGCTTTCAATCATTCAAATTTTATTCACAGAATCTTCATCCTCATTATCATCACCATCATTAACAGCAGCTCTTTTTTTGGATTGCATGAAGAGTTCAGTGTTGTTTACCCACTTCCTGGTGTTTTTCAGGAATATGCTTGTATCATTCGACAGCCTCTCAGCTAGAGCCATTATTCCCTCATCTCTTTATTTTATCGCCTCTGATGATCTGCTCAGATAGATATGACAGCTGAATAAATATGCAAACGTAGTGTGCAGCTCCACACTTCACCACAGAATTTCTATTATGCTCTCAGATTTAGAGACGAACAGTATATTGAGATAACAATGGGACTCTTTGGGGATTTGGATGAATGAGGGGTTTTCTCTATCTTCTGATAAACTATGGATATCAGTTGAAAAAATCAAGACACTTCTCACTCATTCGTTTAGATTAATTAAAAATCTCTTTTCACAAATCTTCTGTTCAGAAGAGATACTTGAATATCACAGGATAAAAAGGGGATTCATAAAATCATACTGTCATTAATTAACTTGCTAAACAGTGTCATGTCTTTTCGTCGTTACCAGTGTCCTTCAAAATCTATTTCATTTATAGTAATGATGAAGTAATAATTTAAAAAATATTTATCTGTAAAATTTGGGAGTTTCACATGAAAAAAAGGGTTATGAATTTTATTACAAATAAAATAAACTCAGATTTTCACCATGTATTTGTTGCTTCTTATATGAGCACCATTAAATGTGAAAGATATTAATTAATTAATGTATTTTTTGTCCTAATTATGCCCCACCAAGACAGAGCATTTATTCAAATACAAATACAAAGTACAACAAAGATTAACAAAAACAAATTGACTTGTACAAAAAAATCTTCAAAATCACAGCACCGACTGGTCTGGACTCGTGGGCATATGTTGCCTTTTTATAGAATACTGGTGACTATCTCAGCTTTAATACTTTGGGCTTCCGCCTGGCCCCCAGCTCCCAGCATGCTTTGAAACATGTAAGACTCTTTCAATCAGTTTTTGAGCATGGCATCGATATTGGCTACATTTGCGGCAGAGGAGGCGCTTTGGCAGCTGTGTTTGAAAAGAAATGCCATGGGAGGGGTCGGCTTGACCCAGCTTTAATGCAAAACTGAAAAGGAGAGGAAACAAAAAACGCTACTATATTTAACCAAATCTGCAGCTTACTCAGAAACACATGATAATGATATCCTCTTTACACTCCTTGCTCCAGAATTACAGCCCTTCACGGCAGCAGGGGCCAAGATTCAAGACTAAAGAGAAGACGCAGTTATTACAGCACAATTATTTTGTTGTGACTGTTTCTGGCCCCTTTCACCTTATTCGGTCAAAAGAGCAACACAACATAATGAGCAATTAATGAAGCAATGCTATGACTTGTCTTTAGAAAAGGTTGCAGTACCCTCAGATCCTAAATTGGCACTTGTAAATGTGATTATTTTCTTGTTGGGTTTGTCTTTTTAAAGAATTTTGTTTTTATCTGCACTACTGTTATATTATGTTACTGAAGCACAGCCACAATGAAGAGAAATCAAGTTTGACTTGATTTGTCTTAGTTTATGGGCAGCCTTTAAACTGCCTCCTCAAGAGGTACAGTAACTTTTTTGAGTGTCCACATGCAGTTGCTTCTTTCTGGAATATTCTCTAAAAATAGATACTTCTTCCTTGACAGGTTTCTTGTTGTTTTTGCTCAGTTTTAATTAGCGATTAGTTGGAATAATTCTCAAATTGCTTCTTTTTCCCTCTGTGGCGAATGGTCTGTTATTTTAATTAAGCAGAGGTCAGAATTATTAACACAGCAGGAGTGTGTTGAGTGAAGCTGCGGAAATCAGCCACAACTCTACAGATCGAGCAACGTAATACAGCGTGCACTTTTCCTCCCCTCCATTTATTACAAACTGTGAAAAAGGGAGGAGAAGAGTCCTGGAAGGCAAAGGAGGACTTGTTTTATTTTATGCTGCACAGTCATTCCTTTTTTTGATAACTTATCGTCGATGTTGCCCCCCCACCCCTCACCCCCCACCCTACCCAATTCAATGGGTGGATGATGATCCGGTTCAAACTAGACCCCTGATGGGAGCATCCGCTTGATATGGGAGCTGGGATGTGGAACAGGATGAAAAGTTAAAGCATTGAGAGAAAAAAAAAGAGAAATAATGTTTGGGTAGAAAAGGAAAAAGAAAAAGAAAGTTGGCTCGGTTTGCAGAAAAAGATGGGATAATTAGAGGAGAGGAATCAAGAGTGTATCATGCTGCTCACGAAGAAGATAGCTGATCAGACTATAAATCAAAATGTCTGTAATATCTCAGTTCAGATCTTTTGACAGTATATTGCTTGTTTTCCCCAAACAACATGGCAGCTGGCTCCACATCAAGTGGATAGATGTACAGTATATAAAGATTTCAATTTCTGCCTCCTAGATTGGAGAAATTTAAAAACCAAAATGTTAGGGAGCCAGTCTTATTCATTCAAGACTTTTCATTAAAAACCTTCTGATGCTTCAAAAAGACCTTTTCTTCTCTGCAACAGTCCGGACTTCCAAACCCGTTAGGAAGTTGATGCATGGTAGATAGCATATTAGTTAAATTGTGACTCAGTTAATATGTAAATACAGACAGGAATGCAAATTTCAGTAGCACAGAACAGAGTTCAGACTTGGGTTTATTTGTTAGAAATCTCTGCAGGGAAAGATTGCAAAGTGTTGTACATTCGGTCTGTGGCCAAAAGGCAATTACTGCCAGAAAGCTTTTGACTCCTTCTGATTATGTGATGCCTTTCAAAAAATTACACAGATTTCACATCACATGCTGAGCATACCTCGGCTTCAGTTGGAAGCCTCAGAAGAAAATCCTGACATTCATGCACACCACCCCCAGCCTCGTATCTACTGAGGGCTTTATTTGTCTGTGGGGACAACGACAGACAAATAGAAGGGGGTGCTGCTTCGATTCCCTGGTCAGCACTGTAAAAAAAAAATACAGAATTTGACAAGTAATTTGTGTAGTCTTGATTTTAGAACCAAATCACTTTCAGCAGTCGAGGTGGTGAGCTCTACCATTCACTGTACAGAAAATATTGTTGTTTCCCGACATATGATTACCTTCTGTGTCTTATATACATGATAATAATGCTTACTAGGATATGAATTATTTTTTGTGCCTTGAGTTTGTCCATCAATTGTACACTCTCCTCACCATAAAAACAACCTTATCGGTCCATTGTGCAGTAGTAGTAGTAGCAGCAGCACTAATTAACACATTTTTATACATGATTCCTGTGGATCATGTATACAATTATCGACCTATCTGGTCTATTAATGATGTTAGATTTTGAAATTAAAAGAGGTTTTATCTCTGCTAAACATCTTCATTTTCAGGTGACATTTCAGGCTTCAGTTTTTGAGATAATATGTTCAGTAGTCAGTGTGTCATAGACTTTCGTGCAATGCATTACACCAAGGATGATGATGAGTTCACATCTGCACAGGAAGCCATATCTTAAAATCTTAAACAATAAAGTATCATTTGGTTTTTATAAGACTGGCTTATGTCTCAGTAACAAATATAGCCATTACTGTGGCACATTTCCACTCTTTTTTCTAGAATAGCGAAAAAAGGAAAAGAGATGTAAATCATGAGTCATGCAACATTCACAACCATGTTAGCAACCATCAAATTATGTTAAATAAATGAATGATATTTTCTCAATGATAATAAAAGCAGACAGAGGGAAAGGTGAGAAAAATAACAACTGTATAAAGAAAGTTTTTTAGTTTGACCTAAATCTGTCTATAAAAATCTTTGATAAGTCCAAATTCCTCATGTTGTTTATTTCACAATAATTTATCTATATCACAGATGGAAATATGTCTCTCCTACATGGTGCCTCAGAGTTGTATCCACACATTGCAGAGCCTAACCCCACTCAGTAGTAAATAAGTGTTCATATAGACAGCTCAACCAAAAAACCTTCCTAACTGGAACGTGTTAGTTCCATGGTCATTGCTGGCATTGGTAAGTTTTCTAAATCATACCATTCTCAAATGTGTAATGCAGTTCAAAACAAGAAAAAATAAATTTTTCACAAGTAAAATATGTTCCCTGATTCGAAACTTTTCTCAGCCATTTAACTAGACTAAGTTTAATCAAGTTCTTTTTTCTATCAATATGTCCTCGGCAGCATTCAGGTTGCACCAGTATTAGTCAGGGGCCTCAACACTGACTGACACTCTGTGAATGATAGTGAAATCTAGCAGGTGCATTTGACTTGCATACCTCTGATCAGTACACCACTGTGCTTGTCTTCTTAGCTTTCTCTGTAATAAGCTCCTTCAAAGATCAGTATGTACACCCCCCCCCCCCTCCTCCTGATAAGATCTGGAATATGTAGTTCTCTCTTTCCCTTTATTCCCAACTCTTTTCGTTTTCTTAAGAAAATGTCAGTTTAATCATATCTTAATGCTTTGATAATGGGGTTCTTTTACACGGGCAAAGAACAGTCACTTCAGTGTCTTAAAAGCCCTAGATGTGGAAGGAAGGAGAGAATGTCTCTAAATTAAATTTGCTCTGGCCCTGCCTCAGCGCGGTGAATGTGCATTTGTGTGTGTTACTGTGTGTGTAGCAGTGGAAATTGAGGCTCTCTTTCACCCCTCTTGACAATCATACAAAACATGTAATTGTTTAATGTGCACAAGTGGAGACTATTAATATTTAAATGTCAACTTGCTCGATTTAAGTAATTGTGAAAGTTTAAACGGAGACAAAAAAGGAACATCAGTCGTGGTGAAAAACCTGCCACTTTATTAGTATGTGGGGAGCGTTATCTTTATTGCTTTACTTTAGTATTTCCCATAATGAGGTATAGAGACAAGGCACTCTTTATGTGACTTTTTTCCAGTATTCCTCTCCCTGTGCTGTTTAAGGTATGAATTATTTCACAACAAATTGCTTTAAGGAAGTAGAAAAACAAGAGCGAACAAGTAAATTATTTGTAAAGTGTCACTGCATGCTAACAGAAAATGAGGGGAACGCGATGGTCCCCAATGGAAATGCGTGTGCAATTGTGCAGGTGTGAAGCCAGCTGCTTGGCTGCTGAACGCCCCCCCACTTCCCCTGTCACTCACAATGATAGGCAGGTAAGGCAGCGACAAAAACACACACTCCCTTTAATACAAGTGCACAACTGTTAAGGTGTGTGTTTCTCAAAAGCCATAAGGGAGCTGTGCAATGAACTTATGCTGCTCTGAGTGGTGGGGAAAAGGAATAAAGTTATTCTTGTAAAGTAAAGGCTCTGCTTCTCAAACAAACCCTGAAATTGGTTTGCATTGTGGAGGGAGAAAACTTGTCGCGAACACAACCTATTTTTACCCAATTTGACAATGCAAGATGGAAAGACCAGAGGGCATTTTTAAAATGGCCCGGTGGTTCTTCCATGTTGCTGTCAGTCCTCTCTGACACGGCTGCAGCATTGTCTTGACCTACTTGTGACTCGTTATTGGGCTGAATTAGAGGGATGGCTGACAAAAACAGCTCAACAAAGGCAGGAGGAAAAAAACAGCTTAAGAACAAATAGCCATTTCTGGTGGAGTTTTGAGTTTTAATCAGTGAAGCAGAAGCCAGTTGAGAGCAGCAGAGTCTGCGTGCAAAAACATTATCTGCGTCTCAAGATGGATCCTTGACTAATCCTGCTGTCTGAGCTCAACGCTCCCAAGATGCTCTTAGAGGAGAGGAGAAAATCTGGAGGAAAGGAGGTGGTGAGGGAAGGGGACCATAGATTCAAGCACAACAACAAAAAATCCAGTTGAGTCTTCCCACAGGCCAGTATTAGTTAGGGGACAACATTTTGGCCCTAATTGCACACTCTCCAGCAGCAGTAGATTCTGGTTGGGCACCCTCTCATGCAACCAAGCCGTGACTGCTAACCGCTCTAGATCCCTATTAGCATCACACTCATTTTGGCCGAGCATTTGAAACCCCAGTGTTACCATTCTACACAAAAGCATCATCAAACTGCTAGGAAGACATCCTCCTTTGATCTTTTAATTAGTTACTTTACATTGGGTGGTACAGTAAGCAACGGATTTGTTATTTATTTGCTGAAACACAGGCTGCCACATTATTGTGTGGCTTCACGCAGGCTGCTGTCCTCTTTGATTCAAGCTAATGGAGTCCCACCAAGCTACATAATATGTGCTGTATGAAAAGCCTGTAATTCCAAATCATCTTAAAGGAGCGATGTGTACAGCAAGAGAGAATGTCCACACGCACACGCACACGCACACGCACACACACACACCAATTTGTTCAGAGAATCATTTACTTCTATTAACAGTAAAACAATTAAAGGGGAGCCACTTCACATTGATCTATTTTACAAAGCTTTTAAACTTGCTTTAGCTTAGAAAGGGAATGAAAGATTTGAACATTCACAGATGAGTTGCATTGGTAAGACTTTGCTGCAGAGTATCAAAATGTGTTGAGGTTACAGTTGCATCAAATGTTGACATTGTATTTAATATATTTCACTCCGGAAATGCCTGTTCGGTGCAACTAATACCATTAAAAAGTGCTCTAATTTTCAAGTCGAGGAAAAGATATGTGTCATGTGGAGTAAAAGGAGAGTCAAGTGATGTGGTGGACAGCGGTTAAGCTGTTGCAGACTGCTGCTGCTTAACAGGACTCTGTCACTGGCACTCTGTAAAACTGTCAGGGTTACCATTGAGATGAATCTAAAACTGGCCACAGGGTTATTTTTAGACTTGGCTGCAGGATAAAAAGTTTCTGAGCTCTATAAGTAGGTCAGCTCAAGTGGTGTTCAGATTGCTGTTATATACAATTACTGAAAAGTAGCGTCTCTGGTTGAGAGCAACTTTTAATCCATTCTCCAGTGAATGAGTAAGTCAACTTCTCCCACAGCAACTTTAAAAAAAAAGATTTTCTAACCCAAAGACAAATTGCTCAACAAGTTGGTTTTGTAAATGGACTTAAGCTTGTATAGTGCTTTTCTAGTCTTCTGACTACTCAAAGCGCTTTTACACCACATGTCACACCTACACATTCACGCACTGATGGTAGAGGCTGCTATGTAAAGTGACCATCAGAAGTAAATGATACTCATACACCGTTGACGAAGCAGCAGGAGCAACTTGGGGTTAAGTCTTGCCCAAGGACACATCGGACATGTTGCTGCAGGAGCTGGGAATCGAACCCTCAACCTTTCGGTTGAGAGACAATTGACTGCACCAACTGAGACACATTGGCCTGTCAGTGAACTGTATCATAAAACATGTTGTAAACATGTAGACTTTCTTTGGCTTATCTTGTCAACTGGAAATATGTATTTTATAACAGATCTAATAAAGTTGAAAAGTTACTGTTGCTGTCACTGTAACCCTTAGTTTCTTTACAGCAATGTTAGTTCCAAGGCAGAAAACCCTTGAGAGTCTAAACATGTTTGTTATCCAAACATTTGACAGTTTAAACATGTTTGTTATCCACTTTGTTTTTGTCTATAATTACCAGATCTGTGATGATAACAGCCAGGTGGTTCATTTAAATGATAACAGTAATATTCTGGCTTTTCCCTTCAAATTGTCTGTTTTTTTATTCACAGTTGGCCAATGGTCATGGCAGAAATATATCTTATACAAGTGTTTTTATGTCACTCGTTTAAACCTCCCCACTTTCATGAGGTTCAGGGGCAGATTTCCATTTAGTTCTGGTATAGTATAATAAGCATGGTCAAATAAACCTCTGCTGTATAAAGTCATGTATCACAACTGTGTGCTCAGTTACATTAATTGAAAAGCTGAAGGAGAGCAAGTGACAGTGCTGCATTGAAAATGATGAGCGACTGTAAAAGTGGTGGGGCCTCCATTCCAACTTTGACAGGTAAACAATCTAATTGATTTTCCATGCTGTCTTGCTGGACTGTTCAATGCCATATTTCCAGTTTAAACTCAGACCATTCTCTGTGTTTGCAGAACAGACAAGCCCGTCATCTGTAGCACTGAAAACATGTCAAGTTAGAACGAGTAATTTGTGGTGATGAATGACAAGTGCAGGCTCCTGTTCAGTAGTCTGAGCGCTCATTAGAAAACACATTTTCAGATGTCACCAGGCTTCTGTGTTTTTGTATTTTTTGGGTAGAATAAACAAATATTGCTTGAATACTGCAATGTCACAGAAATGAGCATAAGGAACTTAAACCTCAATTGACATGTCTCACGCAGCCGACTTTTTTGAACGTTGACAGCCATCTGTGTGGATTCCTTTCACTCTCCACTAATGAGCTGTGGGTTGAGGAGACCCAATCTACACAGGCCTGTCCCTGGGGCCTTGTGCAGCTGCTGGGCACACACATTCATTCATGTACACGAACACGTGCGCACACTCACACATTGACACATACACACAAACACAGAAACACACCCACAAACACAAGCAGCTACCAGCTTCCCTCTGTGTATTAAGACACACTTTGGATAACTAGCATCTGAAGTCGCATAACTTCACAAAGAGTATATATATTTTCTTGCACCACACACATTACTGTGTGCCAACTAAAGAGAGTAAAAGTGCCACTACCAACACCAGAATACAAATGGAGCATAAAATGTAACCATATAAAATAGGAATACTGCACATGATTCTGAGATACTTAATGTGTAGAAATGGAAATGTTACAATAGTATGTTATTAAGTCAAAGTTTGCATAGCTATTCATACATTTGCTTCTTCTTATTCCTGTACCTGTAAATGTTGTTATGTGAAAATCTATTTGATCCCTATCATGCACAAAAGCAGATGAGCTGGAATGCTACTGATACAGAGTGTGAATAGGAAATGACAGGAAGAGCTAATCAATGTCCTCCAGGACTGGCAACTGCCTCGCCTTTGTTTCTTTCTGTAAATACAAGCCTCTTTAACATCACAATATAAGCCATTATCTCCCCTGGCAAGGTAAATTTGGGGGGAGCTTCACAAAAACATACATTTTCCCTCAGCTTGGAGCTGATCAGTCGGGTGAGATCTAAAGTCATGCAAATGTTACGGCAGAAAAATACTGGCAAAACTCATTCTAATTATTCCATATCAGCACATTTGCATGGAATGGATTTTTTTCTTAAAGAAGGGAAGAGTTTATGATCAGCGGTGCTTGGGCACAGGGGCTGTTTAGGAATTCACAGCATTTTGATCTAATCACAAAATCAAAATATTCATGAAACACAATGATATCTCCCTGAAGCAGGCGGCTAGCCATTAATTTTCAAATTCAGGTAATTTATTAACACTTATCAGAGACTGAAAAAGCCTTGCTCTGTGTTTGTAAAGTGGGTAAGAAGGAGAGAGGAGTTTGAGAAAAACTGATTCCAGATGATTTATAACGGTGTGCTGGGTACATTTTCAACCAGGTATTCAATTAGAATGTATGTCCAATTTTCTATTCTAGATCTACAGTTAAAAACTCGATTAAAGCACCATTTCCCTTTGCATATACATATCTATTATCATTATTTATTGCAAATTTGATAGCTCTGGCTCTGTCATTGTGCTCTTCTTGTTGACATTGGTGTCTTGTTTTATTAATTGAACTGTTTGACCAGAGTATGCAAGATGCTGCTTGGATATATTATTCTTTGTATTTGTCGTTAATATTACAGCTATTGTTAAAGCACATAAAACACATCCTCAGAATAAACTTACCAACAACAACAAATTCCCATTCTCTGAAACACACTTCTCCATTATATGTCCATGTTTTCCATTCTTGCATATACAATATGTTCAATCTAGCTTAACTGTTGTTTCTCAGCGTTACTACCCGGACTTCAAAAACATTAAACAGGCACATGATGCACACTTGCACAAAAGTAAGTTTTACATAATAATTCCAACATTTCTAGTTTAAATATTTATCTATAGGCTTATATATACAGTCTACACCAGTATCTTATACTATATTATACTCTTATACTCTTTTCACAAATGGGACTCTTTTACTTAACCTGTATTGAACTAAGTATTGCAACTCATTTTAAGCTCCTTGACCTGAACCTTTGTTATTTAGTTAGCTAGTTTGTTAGTCAGTATTGTTAATATATGGTGAACCGTGAAGTCATTATATGCTGGGGTTTTCTTTTATTTCAGCAGTGTTGAGAACCTTGTTGGCATGTTAAGAACTCTTGGCAGGACATTTGAACCTTACATTAAGGGATGTTAACATGTAGTATGTGGGCATTATTATCTTAATTATTGTAAGATAATAATGTTTTTCCTTGTGATATCTGCTGCTGTCAGCGTTAGGGAAATCAAAGCCTTTTTTCTCAATAAGATATCATAATATATGTGTTCTTTCCTTTGGTTCATTCATGCATTCTGTACATTAGCAACAACATTTAATTAGGCTGTAAAGTCCTCAGATTACTAACCTGAAACAAAAGATAAACTGAAACAGTTCTACATTAAACAACCCGACAATTAAGCTATCTAAGTGTATGTGAATCAATCTGGGTGCATGTCCTCTGAGGAACTGTAGTTCATCAAATGATGATTCACTCACATAAAGTATTTAATGATCTCACTTCAAATTTAGAATGCATCTTTGATTTATTTAAACAGGTAAAGAGGGCCAATATCAATGAACATGTTCATTTATATGCACTTTGAAGCAGCAGCTATTATGGGAATATGCTAATAAAGACAAAAATAGGCACTTGATTAAGAAACTGTGAATCATATCTTCCCAGAAATAAGAAACACATCTTTACATGTTTAGAATGAGCACGGAGACTCTCATTGCATCACTGGAAAATCATCAAGGGGATTGTGTGGGTGTTTTTTTCTTAATCATCTACTCCACTGTGCCAAGATTATATCTCATACCTCCCATTGTATGTTTAGCCAACGCAAGGAAACAGCCAGTGACACATCTTCCCACTGTTCCAGAGACAAAGTGGTCGGCAGAAAAGGATGATCCAAGGACAGGGTTAAAAAAAACAGAAGGCCTAGATGTCTTTGTCTCCGGGTAATATTACCAGATGGATTCAAACAGCCCCTGAAGCTGAGATGAGCTGAGCCCTGAGCTGTGATCGCAGCCTGATAACAACCAGATGGATCAATACATGTGTTGTAAAGGTTAAATGATGTTATGTTGTTCGTTGTTATTGGACATGGCATGACACACTACATGATACTGACACCTTTTCTATGCCTTTCCTTTTTCCCTACTCCAGGTTGAGTTGAGGTGGAGGCACTGTAGTGATCCCAAGAAGAGGGTCAAGTGTTGAGTCCTTCCCCTCCTCACCCAGTAAACTGCTGCTCATCACCACACTGATTTGTCCTGGCTGTAAAAGAAAAAGTTCCAATAAATGAAACTGCCGCCAGGGGTTTATATTTCAACTTGGTCCATATGAATGGCTTTACTATTCTACAGCATAATTCATTTTTGCCTGCCTAAACGCTCTCATTTTCTTTACATTTTGGGGCAAGTACTTCTCAATCTCTCCAATTGTATATGCATTTTGAAAATAGGCCACATTAAGATGTTTCAAAGACACAATGTATATGAATATTGTACATAATAGGCATCACAAATGTAATGTGAAAATAGCATACAACACAAATAAAGAGAAATTATACATGCAACTATCATGTGTTTTGAAGATGAAATGCATCTGTGAATTGATGTAAGTGGTAAATTGACTTGGCATAGAATTTCTTGGACTTTTCTCTCCCTACATGTCCTGTTACTCTCAAAGTCTTTTATCAAAGAAAAAAATCCTTAAAAATGGTATATGAAGTACAAGGATATAAATTGGGTAAAACACTCAGAATGTTTTTTGCAGAGGGTTTATACAATACATCAATATCAACAGTTAGTTAATTGTTTTAGTTGGTTGCTCCAGCTGTACATACCGGTAACTCACTGAACAAATGGCAAGAATGTAAACCGGCAGCTCTGAGTGCAGAAGGCCAGGATCAACTAGCCCAGGTTTAAAGTTGCCTTTTTATTCAAAGGCCCTGAACATTGACACAGGTGTTTTTAATCCAGGTTGATTAGACTTCTGTCTAGGCCCTAGGCAGGAGTCTAATCAACCCTAGGCCCTTGGGTGATGCTAGGTTGAGCAATGAGGGGAGTTTGAGAAGGTCAACAAAATAACAGTCAAAAAAGAAGGTATCGATCCCCATCCCAAGGTGCAACAGATTACATATGAGACTTACAGAGATGTTTAACATGGGCTGCACTTTACACACTATTACAGTCATTAGAAAATACATATGATCTAATGTTTGGCTGTGCCAAGATAATATTTATTCGTTCCCTATAACCTCTCCTTTAAGATGGTTTTGGTGTGCTTTTGCAAGATATGGAGAGCCCTTCCATTATGCTTAGACAATGGATATCGGTCCTGTTTTTTTTGTTTTTTTTAAACATTCAATGATCCACAGTCACAGATGAAACTGTAGGACACTGATGTTCAGAATTAAGGTCATACTATTAATCAATCAATCAATGGTTATTTGAATAATGTCAATTCATAACAAGTGTTATCTCGAGACGCTTTATAAAAGAGCATATGGGATAATATGTAGGGAGGATTTCTCCTTTGTATTCCTCGCGTTCCTGTTGTCTATACTTCCTTGCCGCTGAGGTGGGGTAGGAGTAGGCCGTGCAATATTTCATTGTAATTTAATGGCCCATGACTGAAACAGCCTTTACTTACATGTTAATCCTTTAAAGAAAGCAAAGCAGGCTTTAAACACATAGCTAATATATTATCACTTTCAAATTTTTAAATGTGTTAGCTTAAAACCATAGCCAACAGTTTGCCTTTAATTTGTGTCTCATCTCTCACCTCTTTGTGATTTTAAGTTAATTATTTGTTCTCCTTTTATTCTTTTGTGTCCATCCACTATTGATTTGTTTTTTTGTTTAGTTTGTGCTAATTGAAGACTGTTTGTTTATTAGCTATGTTTTTATTATATAACTTTGTAATTCACAGACAAAGTTTCAGTTCTGCTTCAGTTTTTGAACCACACCTTCTAAACGACTCCCTTTGCCATATTATGTGGTATGTATCAGCATTCCTTTGCTTAGTTGATTATCTTAACACTAACCGTACCATGTTTACCCTTAATACCATAGAGAACTATAGCATACATAACCAGTCATAATAGCACACCCAGCAATTAACAGCTTAGTCTTTACTTGGCTGCATGTTGACTTCTCCAACTCTTGTTTCTGAGGTGCGCAATGTTGCAGTCCTGGAGGATTATCAGTGCTCCAAATTACATAACTGAACTAATGAGATACATACTCACACAGTTTTAACCACTATTCCCACCGGGTGCCTCAGTGGCGGAGTGAAATATTCCTCATCTCCCTGTGGACCACTTGCACATCCCTGCCTGTCTGGGGAGAGTAGAGTAGAAGAGACGAACAAGCACAGGGAGGAAATGCAGAGAGGAAATAAATGGAGATGTATTGGCTCCAAAAGGTCTGACTGACAAGGACCTAATTTGCTGTAATTGTTAAGCGAGTGGATTGGAGCTTCTCTTTACAGTAAACCAAGGTGAAAATGACTTCTTAGGCTAAGTGTTTTTTACACTGCAGGTTCTTTTCTGTTGATGATGCCTCATTAAATTAAAGCTACTACAGGCTCAGACTGCACTGTGTATGGTGCTTGCATTTATTTCTATTAAGAAACCACATTCAAGGTAAAAATTGGTATTATAGTTGCAGGGACCCTTAATATTATTCTTACAATTCAATACTAAACAGTGTGGTTGTTGACTTTGTGATAGGAGAGAAACTGAGACCAAACAGGCACTTTGGGAAGGGAGAGCACTGAAACCATTGGTTTCCTTTGCTCTCTCACAGAGTGCAGAAAATTGAGGTCACAGTGTCATTTGTATTCATGGTAATATGGCACAGCAAATAACTCTGGCTTGTTTAAAGTTCCATGCTCCAGATGTGTGTTTATGCTTCTCAACCTGGCACCCTATTAATTTTGCACCAAGGACCACTCTGACTTTAAATCATGGCTAAAACCAAAACCTACTGATTTATACTAGATAAGAGGAACAAGCTCACACATTGTTTCTGTGCTATATCTCCTTGAATGTGTCTTTGCTGACATAAGTTTAAACACAAATGCTGCTAGTCACACCAAGCATGTAAATGAATGGATGTGCTTGTGGCGGTTGTATAAGCTGTTTCATGTTGTATAGTCTGTATGATACACAAAAATCAAGGGAGACGAATACACAGAGACTCCTGCTTATGTAATTCTTTAACAAGAAGTCAAAGCAACAAAGATTTAGAGAAGACACATATCTTCAAATGTCTAAACCCAAGTCAGAAATGAACATATCTACCTTAAAAGCTTACAGTCCATACTAAGTGTCTGTATCCCAATTTTACCACACTGGTGACAATGTGAAAGCAATTGAATTGCTTTAGTACAAAAACACAAGTGGAATAAATATCCATACTAAAAAATAGGACAACCTAACTGGAGGGGACAGATCTTCTGCTTTATTTATCATGTTACAATGAGCTTATCCCGTAATTACTGCATGGTAATTCCCTCGTGGATGTCAACTATGTTTTTTCCACACTCTCCCCATCCAAATTAAAATCTACACTGGCTTCTTTATCATTCTAACTACTGTATATTACCTCTAGTGCTAATAATTAGGCTTTAAAAAGACACTTACCTCAAAAAGCTAATTGTTTTGTTTGATTTTGGTGACACTTTATCATGAAGGGCTGTTAATTAATAGCAATTATACATTTACTATTAAAGGAGGACCCTTATTAATTAAAGGCCTCAGATGCAATTAAATTACAGATGCACACAGCAATTTAGCAACCAACTTTCCTTAATCCTGCGTAATTTCAAAGGGATTTCAGAAAGGGGAAAGTGATTCTATTATTATGGCTGCAGTAGGTGTTAATTAAGAAGTAACTATAGCGGCTGCATCTAATATGGATGCTGTGTGTGTGTGTGTGTGTGTGTGTGTGTGTGTGTGTGTGTGTGTGTGTGTGTGTAAGTACTGTATGTGTGTCAGGGCAGGCATGGATTTGAAAAGAAAAAAAAAGATACTGATAGAGCTATGATCAATTATGCTGTCGATCGAGATGCATGTTTCTTTTTGCATTTCCCCTTTCTTTCCCGTACTTTTTCTTCATGTTCCTCTTCAAACGGTGTCTTTCAATATCTTTCCATATTGCTTATGTATTTAGAATCAGTGTAGTCCCTCTGTTCATGGCTGATTTATTTTTGCTATTATTTACCTTTACAGTGAGGTTAAATATGTTTTTCTTTCAGTGAAGTATTCAAATGATAAAGAAACTATTTGTTTTGACTGAATTAGGAAAAAGAGCTATCAGCTTTGCTGCCCCCTCGGCATGGAATACTCTACAGACTGAACTAAAACTCCCTGAACCTATTCCACTTGGAGCTTTCTGTTCTATCCTGAGGGACAGACAGCGTGAGACCATTGAACAGTGCCTGTGTTTTTAAAATCTTAAATTGTCATTTTATTGTTGTGTCACAACTCCCACACTTTCTTTTTTATTGAAAACACTATACAGTCACTTCATTGTAACTGTTCTTATTACATGTGCTGCTGACCTCTTGGCCAGGTCACCCTTGTGAAAGAGATCCTGATCTCAATGGGTTCTTTAAAAGGTTAAATACAAATAAAAATAAAAGTTTTCATTAAAGAAGGCTTGTATCCTTATATTTTCTCTCACATACCAGCAAGTGTATTAATATGTAAAAACCATTTGGCTCAGTATCTGTATTCTAAAGATGGATAAGGTTAAACAAAAAGATTGTTCTTCAGGCTTTCTTTTCTAGAGGTTACTACTACCAAAACCATGACTATGATCCGGCTAAAGAAATGTGTCTTTAATAGGAAAATGTATTTTTTTTTAACTTTAATCCTGTGTAAGTATTCAACCTCTCTCAATAGTCTAGCTGAAGTTAAAGAAACAAAGAGCAGCTCATGGGATGTACGTTCACCATCTCCGTATTTTAAGGTTTAGAAGAGCAATGCCACTCATAGGGGAATATCCAAGGCAACACGCATGCTGTCCGATTATGTTAATAGTAAATCCAATTATGCACTTACAGCATAATGCTTGAGAAGGAAACTAGGCTTGTTGCCCATGGGGTCCTTGAGAAATGGGACCAGTGTACTTTTCCATTGCAAATGTTAGAATCAAAAGTTTGCCATGCTCAGGAGAAAGTGAGTAGACACACTTATTACCACAATGTCTTTATATGCCACTTCAATGTCAATTCAACTATTAAGAATGGTCAAAAGTCTGGCTCACTATAATGGAGAGCATAAAACAATTAATAACAATTATAATTATCAAAAAGTGGTTTCATTTTTTTTTTTTTTTTACAACAAAAGACACAACTGTTTCATTTTCTTTTTGTGAATATTTACATGTTTCCTTGTCCACTTTGATATTAAAAGGTACATCTTTAGCTTTGGACTCTTGGTGGACAATATAAGCAATGTGTTTGGTCACATGAACACAAATTGTAATTGGTAATAAAAAATAATCAGTATCCTCTTGCCCTAGGATGGTTAATTGTGGCAAAAAAAATGACCAATTGGTAAATGGTACATGGTCTTGAACTTTTATAGCGCTTTTCTAGTCTTCTGCCTATTCTTTATACTTTTTACACCACAGGTCACACCTACCATTTCTCATTCATTCACACACTGATGGCAGAGGCTGCTATGATAAGTGTCCATCAGCATTAACTTTTATTCACATTCAGCGGGAGCAACTTGGGGTTAAGTGTCTTTCACACATTGACACATCTACCACTGAGCCACAGCATATGCCTTCATACAGATGCCTTCATTTCTTTTTAATCTAAAATTATAATATATAATGTTTCTCCTCAATATGCCCTGCTTGCTCATGTATTTGTAATTCTGCAATAGTAATTCTGCAATAGAATTAATCACACACAGCCTCAGCAGTCCTGATCCATGTGATTCATACATTTACTGTTTGTGCTGTTCATGAAACGCCCTCTAAAACACCCAACTGCCTGTGTCCACACTAATTAATGTTTACTTCACTTGAAAGCCTGTATAGGCTACACTGGGAACCACAATTACAAATGTGCCTTCAACAACAATTTGTTTCTTGGTTGACAGAAAACATTAGAAGTGTGACTTAAAGAGTGTTAAAAGCTAACAAACTATTTCAAGCCCATTGTGATCCCCCAAGACATCCTATCAGTAACAAGTCCCTGATCGGAGAGGAAACTGCGCAACATAGTCAAACCAGCAATTAGTGCAAATTAACAGACATTTTCAAAAATGTCTTTGCTTGGAAAATGCCTGCTTTGTAGTTAAAAAAAATCCCACTTTGGCCTTAGAGTTGGAGTGTTTCCAGCAAATGCTTAAATCCTAAAATAAGTACTGCAATCTTCTGGCACAGACACACTGTAATGCTTTAAAAACAATTTAGTAACTGTCATCGCTGTAATTACAGTAACTAATTACCATCCTCAGCAAACAAATAGCTTAACATAATACACAGGCCCAATCAATTTTGAAGAAATGCAAATTCCAAAAGCAAAAAAAGGGGACATTTTGGCAAACCTGAAAGAATTACAGGGAAATAACACTTTGTTTTATCCACACATAATTCCCAGGGAATATCATATCATAAATATTTGCATTCAGTTCTTATCAGGACATTTGCATTTGCCTCTTATCAGTCAGCAAGCCAGGCACCGGCAGATAGGGAGAGCTGCCTCCACGCCATACACACATTTCTAATGAGTCACGTCGCGGGCTGATATCATATTTTGGCTAGAACTTTATCACCAAAACGAGGAGGTCATTTTCTCCTGGAGTTGGCTCATCTTCGAACTGTCTTTGAGTTTTTTTTCTCTGATGTGATTCAACTGAGATTCATTTTTTAAAGCCCACAAAAAGGATTATTTTCTCTCCTCCCCAACTGCAACAGCCCCATATCAGTGGCACGTATGCTTGCAATGATTATCATTCTGTCATAAAATATTTCAGTTTTATCAGAGTATTATTTTATTTGCCACAGCATCCCTAGACTCTGGGGAAGGGAAGAAAAAACAACAAAAAATGAGCTCATCTGCATGAACAGCAGTCGATGACGGGCAGGAGACTCTGCTCCACCATCTCATTTTGGTAGACACGTGCAACATTTTCCAGGGGGAAAAATTAAAGTAATTGTTTGATAACATTTTCAAAAAGGTATTCCACAATAACAATTTCATGGTGCATTGCAGAGTATAATTATAAATCCGCCTTTTTTTCTTGGACAGCCAAGGAACACTGGGGGTCAAGCAAAGTATCCTAGTCAAATTTTTCTCTCATTAGTGCAATCGCTTCTCTCTGCTAATTATTTCCTCTCTCTCTCTCCTCTTCTCTCTCTCCGTCTCTCTGGATTAGCCTGAGCAACATGCAGCATTAGGCCGAATGATGATTTAATGTATTTTTTTTCTATTGAAATGTGTTGTTCTTGCAAATTTGTTTTACATTAATTACAATTTGATGTGACAAAATGCTAAACATTCTTTTGATGTAATTTAATCACACATATGCCAAAATGCATTTATATGCATGCTCTGCTTTGTATGCAATTTGGCAGTTGACATATTTTTTTTACTTTTAGTTTGTTGCCTGTCCAGGAACAGGAGGGTACTACTATATGAAATACAGAGTAATCATGAAATAAAATGTTAGGAGTGGATGCGACACTTAAATGATTTTCTGTCCAAGAAACGTGAATATAAATCCAAAACAGAAAATTCCAGGGAAATTCAGGGGCTTGTAATTAGCAGGACACACACAGCGGTCACTCTGACACATAGGCTACAAGGGAAATAATAGTAAAGAGTAAGTCAAAACAAAACACAGATCCCTTCTTCTCTTGTCTCTCCTCGGCTGTCTCTTTTTCTGGAAAGGGGAAGAGCTGTAAGGAAATGCAAGAGGGAATGTATTCATCTGCAGCCCATGCCTTCTGGTGGTGGGTCTCTGAGCCTTTTTTCTCAGTCCTCATTACGGCTCTGTGCCTGTTGCAACTTGGAGAAGGGGCAGCTGGATCACCTTAAGGATTCTCCTTAAATCTTATCTCAGGCTTTGTTTAAACAGCGGAGGGGAGACATTCCACCAGACCCAGTGTGAAGACTTTTCAAGAAACATCCATATAATCAGCAGTGTCTCTCTCTGAGCTGCAGAAAATGAGGAAAATTGGATCCATAATAGCTTTAATGTTCATTTTTTTAAATGTAGTTTTCCTGCACTGAAGGAATCAGATATGTGCACCATGTCCAACAAATATGTTACTGTAAATTTACAAAGAAATATTATGTGTTACTTTTTAATTTTTCCGCTGTTAAAAGCAACACATGTGCTGCTAATAACACACATATTGGATGAAAAAGTACACAATATGTGGTGTTTGAAACTTGCGCAGGTGTTCAGTCCTCAGCCAGTTGAATATCTTTCAATGGCTGACAGTGCATAGCATGTGGACATTGTTGCAGACAGTTTCCATTTTAAAAGTTCTGCCTCACAGTCTGACATCTGCAGAAATCTTATTGGCCTTTAAACCCCCCCGAATAGACTGAGTCAAGTTAATGAATGTAAACAGCATAATCTTCTGCCTTGTGCTTTTCTCTGGCCATTACTGCACACAAATACAAACTTTTGGTCCAGCCCCTTAACTAAAAAAATGAATTGTCATTGTCCTTTTAATGCTTTCATCGGCCATTAGTATAATATCAAGTACTTTTTATTTCAAATACTTGAGTTCTCACTCACCAATTTAAATGTTAGGGATCTGAAGAATGTTATTTAACAGCTTCCCTCACATGTTCTTGTCTTTCTCTAAGGCACCTCATTTATTTGAACTAAAATGTGATCGGTAATGAAAGGTATCGAAATTAGGTGCAATGCAGTAACAGAAAACTATGGAAACTAGGTTTTTCACACCAATTAAAATAGTTAAAATATCAACTTCTGTTCTATAGCACTGCTATGATGAGCCAAAAGTATCCCATATAGCATCAAATAAATGTTTGATAATTCAAGCTTTAGAAACAATGCTTTTAAGTGTGTTTCTTTGATCTGTTAGTGCAACTTTTGCAATTGCAATCAGTAAATTTATTTTTTACATTTTTGTTCCGATACTATTGCATCAAACATAAGTTCATGTCTATTTGGCAGATACGTTCTTTTTCAACTGTTTTAGCTGTGTCTTATATCACGAATATAACTGTTGATGTAAACTAAAAAAAAATCAAAAACATTTTCTGTGGTTTGATTACAATGGTTTAATTTAGAAGTTAATTGTTTTTATCATTGTCAAAACTGAAACCAAAACCAATCACCGTTACCTCATAGAATAAAGGTCATGCTTAAACACAAAACCATGGAACATTTTGACAATAGGAAACGGTAAAAAAAGAAAATTTTGAATTGACAAGTGAAAGTGATTTCATAACTTGGTGGAAGTAGTGGCCATGGATGGATTGTAGAAGTAGTCTTATCTTACATCCTGGCAATATATTTACAAGGGTTTTCAACATTTGTGCAGCCTGTGGTTTCATTATCTTCCATAATTCTTCTTGAGAAGCATTACTGAAACCTGGTCCCACAGCCATAGTTGGGCATTGCATGTTACATGTGGGGTCGGCACATTAGTGGCCAAGTTACCAGCCGCTCTCAGAGGGGGGCCACTGTCCATGCCGACTTTTACAACTGGTGAGCTGCCATCAAACCAAAGCACTGCTAATCACTAACTCATGAACAGCTAAAGGCCTTGCAAATGAGTGCAGAGATGGTGTTATGTTGTTTGGAGAGCGAGGCAGCCGTTTGCCTCACCAAATTAAGAGGAGTTTCGGACCAGTCTTTGTCTGAGGATCTCAGTTTGGCCAGCAGTCCAGCCCCAGCAGGGACTGGGATCTAGAGGATTTGAGTTGAGCTTCGGCAGCTTTTAAAAATAAGCTTTTTGGGGAGACGATGCTGTACAGTACAGCGGTGGATCATAGTGAATGGAGAAGAAGTTCAGAAGGGGCCCCAACCTCCGGAAAGAGATGATATATAGCTGTTTTATCAGCATTAGTTTGTGATTGTAGGACACTTTTCCATATGCTCTGTTTATGTGATGTGTACAGACATTGGTCTGTAGTCTGGGCAATTACATTAAAGTTATATGAAACCCATTCCTAAATGGGGGTTTTTTGGAGTGAAATTGTGTTTGTAAGAAGCAATATCACTATGTAAGTAATATTCAGTTACAAGCAAAGTTTGACTTAAGAGTACAGACCTAGGTATCATCAGAGAAATATAATTAAATGATTAAAATAAGGACCCTGCTCATTCTGTAAAACAAAGTTACATAATAATTTCACATACACATTGTATACATGTAACCAGTATTACAGAATAAAGTTTATCATAGTTACATTGTAACAGCAATAAGGAAAAAGCCGATTCATTACAGTGTGTATGAAATTAAAGGGATCTTAAACAAGACTTATCAATAATAAATCAGTATTTGACTGGTAGAAATTAAGTGATCAAATACAGGACACATAATTATGTACAAAATTGCTTTGAAATCCTCAAACAACATATTTTAACCTGTGAAATTGGAATGACATCACACAAAGTCATAATGAGCAACATTTTACTGTTTGTGTGTGTCAGATTTTGGTTATTTGTTTTAACCTTATTTGAAATGTATTTAGAAGAATATTGTTTGTTTTATCGCAATTCTGTTTAATTTATTGTTAAGTTTTAATTGA
This sequence comes from Labrus bergylta, assembly GCF_963930695.1. Classification (NCBI taxonomy): domain Eukaryota; kingdom Metazoa; phylum Chordata; class Actinopteri; order Labriformes; family Labridae; genus Labrus; species Labrus bergylta. The sequence continues at coordinate 1,271,066 of NC_089202.1, read as the reverse complement.
AATCTTGAATAAAAAAAGTTACTCCTAATGTGGTTTTGAAGTCGTAAAATACACAAATTTAGAATAAAAAATAATATATGTTCTGTACTTAAGTACAGGTATCAGTTTGTTGAAAATGATTTTCCATTCTTTTTAGTTTAGTGTTCATTAGTCCAGTTTTACTTATATAGAATAAGACTACATTCAAAATGACCAAAAACAAACGTGCATGAATCCCCTTACTTCATAACATTGTTTCATGTTTCATGTTTCTTTTCAGCAAATCTCACAGGCTGTAATTAAGTGCCATGCTTTGGTAACGCAAGGCCACCCTCCACTATAACAGGGCCATCCACAACCCTTTTCTTCAGATACCTCCCCCACACACACACACACACACACACACACACACACACACACACACACACACACACACACACACACACACACACACACACACACACACACACACACACACACACACACACACAGGGAAAATAGACGGTTCAGGTCAGGGAAATAACATATGATGGAAGACAGGGACAGTGCTGTGTGGAGTCTAACTGATTAAGTGATTGTGACCATTCTGTTACTGAAATGCTTTCTTCAATCGTGCAGATAACATCATCCTTGGGCTTTATCTTTGGTCTTCAACTTATTTTAAACATCCCCCTCTGCTCTCTCTTCATTACATACTGTCCTCTTCTTTTGGCATCCAGTTTCATTACTGAAGACTTATCTCATACTTCCTTTCTGTCACTCTGTTTATTGTGTGGCAGGATTTGAAGATTAGTCGTTCCCACATACCCCTTAACACTACTGTATAATGATGCACCAAATCAGCATGGGCCTGTTTGCAGCAGAAAGGAGGAACTAAATATTTATTTCTTGTAGAAGTCAATTAATTAGACTATCTAAAGACAGATAGCAGAAAAAGGCTGTGCGTTAAATTTGAAATGGCATATCTGCATTGCATTTTTTCATTCCATAATCCCTCAGCAAACATACTGCTCATGTGATATAACTATTCACAGCAGATTATTTGCAAATAGGTTACAAATAATGAAAGAGTGTCTAATGTTATTTTTTATTGATGAAATTTGCATTGAATCAACTGATATGGATACTGTGTGTCCTACTAGAACAAGGCTTGGCTTCCACACTGGAATTGAAGGCAATGCTAAATGCAGCTGCATTACTAATCACGTTCATATCTGCAGTACACAAACATTAAGTCTTACTTGTTGTTTTTTAATGCAATGTACTGCATTCTTTAAAAACTTGACTGAAGGGTAAACTGCTGCATAGACTGGGAGCAGCTATGGAAAGCATTTAATGATCCTGTCTGCAGAAAATGATGTCCAATAAAAACTTATCAGCAATATTCAATTTGTTTTGAAGAAAACCGTGATGAGTGAATTATGTATTTTTAGCAAATATAACAAAAATAAATATTGAAACTGAACACTCAAAAACAGACATTGAAATTGAATAGCTTGAAAAGAATACCATCATAGTGATATCAGCCTTATTTAACTGTTATAGTATTAAAAAGATATTAGCATCACTATGTTAAGGTTAGGGGGAGATCATCATCTTGGTAGAAAGAAAAGCTGCAGTGACTTCAGACACATTTTTAATCCAAAAGCAAAGTGCTCTGTTGTCTTAAGTGGAGTCTTGTTACAAACCTTGGACTCAGTTGTCCAGGGTCCTTTGCTCTGTAGCTCACAATGTATCTTGAATACGTTCTTTTGACTGTGCTGCAGTCTAAACAAGGTCTTTCATTTTCTGCCTCTGAGTATGATCCAGGCAACAATTATGTTTTTATCACTGTAAATAGGTAGTAAATATATTAATTTCCTGGGAGACATGGTTGTGCTTGGTCACTTTCAGACTTTTACCGGTTGAATGGGATGATAAGGAGTAACTGATGACAGGATGGGGGCGTGAAAGTCAATCTAGGACTGAGGAGATTGGATATAATAGATGGTGTAACTCCTTTCAGTTAGAAATCCAAAAACTGGTGGCTAGTTTCTAAAAAACAACAAACTTGACAGAAGAAGCAGGCTTGAAAGACTCAAAGAGAAACCACCTGGTTGGTATTCGCCCTTAGATCATGTGAAAAACCAAGTTTTGTTAAATCAATTACTTACTGAGAATGTTATCTTACAGTAAGTTCACTGCTTTGTCTCCTCTAAAGATTTTAAGAATTACATAAGTTCTGTTGTCAGTCATTAATATAGAGAGAATACATGAGGTCATCAGATGATACCATCACAATTTAGACATCTATATGAGTTCCATCAAAAATCCCTCCAGCTGCCACCTTAAGTGATTGGGTTTCATCTACATCATATCAACCCTCGTCTGCACCACAAAGATGTAATTGCATCACTCAACAAGCAGGTTAAGAGACGGGGTTGGAGAAATTAACATTTTTTTTATACTGCAGATTTCCCCAGTTGTTTTAATAACCCATCTCAAACCTGTGATCTAATCTATAGGAACAGTGGAAGTAATTAAAGTTTAAATTAATTACCGTCTGTGCCTGATATGCCAATAACGGCTTTGAGTTTTGTAGCAGGAAGTTGATATTTTGTCATCCGTGTTTTATCTCTCACAGCCTTGTGTGATTGTCTGCTTTAACAGATTATTAATGTAGCCAGGAAGGGAGCAGGAAATGGCAGATAAAGGCTGAGAGACTTTTCTTTCTAACGCTCCTCCTGACCACTGTGGCCCCTCTTGACAGCTCCAAACCCTTCCTCCCCACCTCCCCCCCAGCCCTCTTCTTGAAACTGTCCCTTTATCATGACAGTATTTAGAGGAGATACCGTAAGACTGAGCAGGCCTTATGACTGCTTTTGATAGAAATTATACAATTGTTCATTAGTGGCTCAGATACACACCCCCTCCCCATCCACGCACACACATCCTCAGCACTGCTTTTCCTTTGGGATCTCATTTAAGACCCGCAGCATTCAGCAGTGCATACTGCAGGGGCTATAGATGTGACATCATACAGGACCTGCCCCAGACTTTGCAGCTGGAAATGTCAAGTTAAGTGAAGGGAACTGTTCGGCCTGCACACTCTAGTAAGCAGGGAATGTACCCCCCTGTGGGATGGGAGGGTGGGGGTATGTGTGAGTGTTGTGCTCCCTCTTCTTGGGTCTGTCATTCTTACAGCAGCTATCATGTCTCACAATGAAAAATGAAACTAAAATTAACTATAAAAGTTTGATAAAGATCATAAAGAAGCGGTGCTCTTTGATGTGTGACAATCTTTTTTTTCCCTTTCTTACTGTTTAGCAATTTTACCAACTCAGGAGCTTTAATTTGCTTCCAGACTTCTTTTTGCTCCACTGGCCTTGATGATAAACTCCACCCTTGAACAGTCTTGTGCTGTTATATCTTATCAATCTGTGTTTTTCAATTGATTTTAACAGTGAAAACCAACTTTTTCTTATTGATATAATTAGTGTTTACACTTTCTTAACATATTTCAATCAATCAATCAATCATCATTTGTATAGCGGCAATTCATAATAAATATTATCGCAAGACGCTTTACAAAAAGCAAAAAACTTTACTCTTTTATATTTAAAAGTGTCAAATTAAAGCTGTAAAATAATGATGGAAGGGTGATAATAAGTAAAAGTAAAATAAATCATAGAAGAGCACAAGAGGTTTAAGGTCATATAACTCCAGTTTTGCATTAGAAATGAATCGTGGCACACTGAGAATACCTTTACTGGATTGTACTGTGAGTGAACAACGCGTTCGCCTATTTGCATTAGATTCATGATACAATCCAAACATATTAAGGTGGAGTTTTTTTCACAAGGAGGCATTTTAGAATGTAGTCCATGTGTTCAAAATAAACTAATAAAATCACTGGTCAGTCAGACAAAATGGAAAAAAAAGACTCAAAAAATCACAGTGGAACTTATCTTCCATGCCATGACTGAAGTTGGGTGACAAACAGCCACTTTCCCCCTGTCTCCTGGATCAGCTATAAGACGATTTCAATGACATGCAGAAGATCAACTGTTGGGAGAGTGAGGACTGCAAGACAGGGGCTTAGAATCGCGGCCGGATCAGAATGAGATGAACATACAATCAGAGGCAAAGCCACACGGGCTTATCTGCCCTTTCACGATGGCTGTCATCATTTGAGAGTTCCCTTGGCTGCTCCTCCACCAAGTTGAGAAGGCTTTTTGGCAGAACCGGAAAGTTCCTCTTTTCTGCTTCAAGAAAAGTTTTGGAGGAAACTTGCGGGGCCCCTCAAAGGAAGACATGAAAGTTGTTGAGAAAGGAGTAAAGAAAAAATGTGAAGTTAGAAGGCGTCTACCTGGGTGAGAATAACAGAATCAAATACACCGAGGGTGAGATATCAAGCTGCAGGGCATGAAGAATAAGATTAAATAATGCATGGATATGTTGAGGCATGGCTTTTTTACACACGCAGGGTTTTGAAATAACGTTTTTTTTTTCCAATTACAACCTAATCTTTCCTTTACCGCTCTCTCTCATTAAGATCTATTTTTTCAAATTATTAAACATTAAAAACGATTTGCCTTCCAAGGCCTCCTGATGTGATATTTCATGTCCACATACAGTATGATGTAAACCTGCAACAGCCTTCCAAAAACAGGGCTTCATCCCTTGAGTGTCATTTTGATGTGAGGTACTGATGGACTGCCGTTAAACACTCGGCATATGTCAAATATACTTCAAAGAAACCTTATTTGGCATTAGTGTTGTCAACTGTGTGGGAGATCTGTAACATGAAGTGGATCCATTTCAGTGCACATCACTGAACATATCCAATACAAGGCTGCGGCCAGTGTTTATAGCTTACCCCCTGTGAGGTGTTGGCATCCAGTAGCGGCTCTATATCTGAGACAGTATGGTGGTTGTGTAGACTTTTCCCATGTGAGTCCAGCTATGCGAGGTGATTAGAGCATCTCTGTCAGTGGCTGAGGGGACAGATGGAGCAACAGAGGACTTTCTGGAGAGGCTATGGTAATTAGGAGTGAAAGGAGAGAAAATGGCGGCTTCAGAGCACCCGGGTTCAGGGAGGAGCTTTAAACAACACTTTTCAAGTGGCGAAGGGATTTGTATGCCCTTTAGCCAGTCAACATGGCATTGTAGTGTTCATGTTAACATGTTTTCACATGCTGTGAGGTTCTCCCCACAGTGTCACTGAACTGAACGATTTGTGGATTATAGAAATGTTTTTGTTTAAATGTGCCTACTACAAACTAGTAAACATACAAACATCTATTATTGTGTCAGTTCACCTGTATGAGTCTATGGTTCACCCAGACAACACATTGAGGAAGCAGCTACATAATAAAGTCAGTTACTATAGTTGATCACACTTGTCTGCCTCCCCCCACCCCCTTGCTCCCTATCCCTCTTCCTGCATCTTATCCCATCTCTCCCCTTATCCCTTTCCACAGTCTAGGCCTGTGAAGGCTGTTTCGTCATGAGCTGGGGATCCGGCCAAAGATTTCTGCCTTTTAATAAGGCAGTTTTTTCTTACCACTGTAACTTTTGCTGCTTTGCTAAAGTGCTCATGATGGATAGGCCGGGTCTTTGTAATATAGCAATAAGTAAGGTCTTTTACCTGCTTTTTGTAACATAACAATGAGTAAGGTCTTTTTACCTGCTCTTTTGTAATGTTAACAGACAAAGAGTAAGGTATTTTACCTGCTTTTTGTAAAGTGTCTTGAGATAACACTTGTTATGAGTTGACGCTATACAAATAAAATTGAATTGAATTTAAATCACATTGATTTATTACACACATAGGGGAGGCTTAAATTAATTCCTGAAAACAATGCAAACAATGGCTCAATACTAACATTAGACTAAGACCTCTTTTTTTTTTAAATTCTGGATGAACTGACTGATTCTTTTAGGATTTTACAGCTACCGGTACTTGATGAAACACCAATACCCCACTTTCCTTATCTATGTATCATACATGCCTTTTACAAACAGTCAACATGGAATTGTTTTATTTATATGACCTCATTTTTAAGTTGAAGATCTCTGACTACAGTAGATGATGATGTACAATGATAGTACACATATTAGGTAAGCACACAAAGATCAAAGACTTCAAATATGAGATTATGCGTCTCTTATCAAAGCAATGGAAATTCATTGTTTTTTTCAAGACAAAACTGATTTAAAAAAGATTTTTTTTAAAAACAAGAAAACATCCAAAGACTCATACAATTTACTGAAACAAATAGTAATGTAAAAAACATTTTTCATTCAGTATCAGTGTTATTATACAAAACAAAATAATTTCCCATCAAGGCTGGTTAAAAGTAATTTTTATATTTTCTAAATTAATTTAGATTATAAAACAAGAAGATATTTTCAAATTCTAAACCACAGATTTTTTTTGCTGATCTCTCTGTGAACAGTTTTCATAGGGACTAAGTACTTATTCCCTAGTATTCCCATAATATTTTTACCGTGGCCATAGTTTCTTCATTGAGATATTGCTACTCAATTTTATTTATGTATTTTTTTTTCAGAAAGATAAAAAGTAAGTCTATGTCACATATTTTTCTTGATTCACTAAAACTTGACTTACTACATAACTAAAAGCATACTGCCACTCCTTGCTGCTACACACATTGTTGAGATGATCATTCCTCCGTGTGATTAATTGCTTTGTCAACTATCAATCTCCAGCACCATGAAATAGCCCAACAGGACCTACAGCCAGAGGGTTGCTGGTGAAACGATGGCACTGAAATCCCCATGGGGCACATATTAATGAAGCCACAGCAAGAGTTAACAGTTCACCATTAAAATGTAACACATTCCTTTATTAATTAAGCTCTCATTTATAAACACCCACCACTTCTCTTTCACTCCAAATTTGACCTAACAATGGAGTACTTAATGTTTTATGTTGGAGGCATAACATATTTAAATGTCATTAATACATGAACAGCAAGATAAATATACTTAAAAATTCTATTAGCAGTAATAGGTGGTGCTCAAAGAGTGTCCCCCTGTTTTAAACTAAATCATTCAAAATTAATTTGTATTACAGCTGCCATGCCACTGCTTGAATTTGACTTAAATAGAAATGTTCAGAGGTAATTATTTATAACCTAAAAGTAGGTGGACTATCACTCTGTAAGTAGATACACATGTGACATCAAGTGATAATCCTCAAACTCTCCCAGATATCAACCAACTGAAGATATAATTTCATGTTACACATACTCAATAAGAAATTCAATTGCTCCCTAAATTGGTTGGTTACTCCATCATTGAAAAATAGGTCAAAGTTTCTCCAATCCAAAGTGTCCGCTAGGCTCTGTGATAGCAGATTGATTTGAAGGGGATTTTTTTCGTGGCAAGGCAGAAGCTAGAGATCCCAGCCACAGTAGGAATTTTCAGGAAATGTTCTTCTCTAAGGTATGCTTTTACCCAACTCACAGATCAATGTTGAATAAAATAAAAAACTTTTTTTTTTAACTTACATTGGATGAAAAAGCAAAATATTTGTATCTCATCACAGTTATGTTATATTTTGAAGAGGTCAATAACATTCTAGATTTTTTTTCTTTGTTCGTTGTGAGTCTTGTAAGAGTAAATTAAATAAATATCCCTTCTTTGAGGAATTTTTAATGAGGTTTCGCTATCTAGACTCAAATTCCAAAATTATAAAATAACAACAAAGCAGCACTTGATGCTAAATGTATTCCTTTATGTTTCTGAGATGTGCTCACAGCTTATTTCAGTCAATATGCAAATCTGAGTTATTTCCGACATCTGACTGATTTGGTTGGGTTCAGCTGAGCCAAACTGCTCCACCATAATCATTTGATCTTAATGATGTCGACACAAATGCAGCATCACCCCTGTGATTTAATCAAACCTAATTTGGGTCAGTCCATTTTGGATGCAGCTGAGCACCTCAACATCACCATTACACTCTTCAACCCAACCTCTATGTTCACCTTACCTCCTCTGAGCCCGCCGAGCCACAAACAGCTGCTCATCATCTGTTTTGTCAAGACCTGTCCCGCTTTCGGACATGGAAATGTACATTTTTGAGTTTTGGTTCTGAATTTTACCATGATCCGAATCAGAAATGAGACTTTGTGTTTAAGATTTCACTTCCAAGCTCTCTCTGCCTGTGGGACCTGCTCCTTGGGCTTTTCATCAGCTGCCATTTTCGACGGCATGCAGTAATTTCATGGCTCATTGCAAGCGCTGAAAACCTTTGAAACTGCAAATGTTAACTTTGCCTGGCCTGGAGCCATTTAGGAAGCGATTAATTTAGCAAACAGAAGTGAGCCACTTTCTCCTCCTAGCCTGCGCATAATTTTTTGGGGCTTCTATCTGTATTTCAGTAAGAGTGAGCAATGTAATGACGATTCCTGTAATTGTGGCAGTGTGAAAATGGTTCCTACCTCAGCCTCCACTATCTCGCTCATCTCTCTTGGCTGAGCTTCAACAGCTTCATACAGTGAGAGCACACGCAGATTGAGAAGAGGTGGAATCACTTACAACATGCTTGACCTTTTTTTTTTTGTTGCTACTTGTTAAAGCGTATAAAAAGAACATGTTTGTTTGTAATTTCACCACCTCACATGGCGATGCCCTGTTCCTATTTGCAAGCTACTGACTGAAAAGGCATTTTATGAACATGACTCTTCCGTATCTTTGATAGCAATGAGATATGGAAGCAACAATTCAATTTAGAAGAAGAAGTAAGCATGATATTGGAAGTGTGAAGCTTTTTGGCGGTGGTACTCTGAGGAAATAGTGCGGATCCCAGAGAGAGGCTCTCAGTGTTTGCCCAGTATTCCTGGAGGCTTGTTTTGTCACAGACTCTGTGCAGCTAGGCATGGGAGAGGCAGAAGGCAGCGGGTCGGCCAGCCTTCCCCCACAGCTGTCCTCCTCCATCCTGGCACTCAGTTCTACCAAGCCAATATGAAAACAAATTCTCGTCCCTCTTTGCAATTAATTTTCCTTTGCCACTGAAAAAAAATCAGTCTTGACAACGTAACATATAGCAAGTTCTGTACAGAAAATCTGGCTGTAAACAGAAGCAAGAGTAATTTTTCACTCTGCTGGGAGCAGTTGTCTCACACATTCCCCTCTGTGTGTATATACTGTAGATCAGTGCAGTCCAAGGAAGTGGTAGAAGTAGTGAAGTGTACCCATTTTATTACAACAGAATGAGGCTATGAGTTGCATCAATTCAGTATAAACACACATTTTTTCATTAAGCACTATCTTCTATATTCTTTGTGGGTCAAAGGGCATACGTAACAAAAGAGAGAAAATATTGGGAGTAAAAGGAACTCATGATGGATATATTCCAAATTCCCTTTTTGTCTTTATTTACATTTATACCATGCATGTGTGTGTGTGTATAAGCATGTTTGTCTATGCTGTGTTATGGAAATGACTGCTTCCTTACCTGGATGCCCTGTAACCACATCTGCATCCTGTTTTACCACAGCCACGCTGCAATCTCCCCCACACCATTAATTTTACTGAAAGCCATTCACAATAACCATGAGATACTGGGCAGCAGTGTTCAAACGTTTTCTTCCCCCTTCTTATCATAAAGGTCCCACATGTCTTGGCAATACCCCCTAAATAAAAAAAGATAAATTTGTCCTAATTATGTCCCTCGAACAATGTTGTTGGACAGCCAAAGACATCAAATTAAATACTATTTTGATTCTGCAAAAGTGGTGTCAAGGTCTTATATTTTCATTGCAGGTACATTTACTGATAAATATGAGGGAGAGGACAGTAATTATAGGGTGGGAATAACATCAGAAATTAAGTAAATTGTGAAAGGGTTCGCCTTTAAATGGGTTTGAGCCATGAATTAAAAAAGACCATTAACCAGGAAGAGGCAGGTGTTATCCTCAATGCCCAAAACAAAACAACCGTGCAGGGAGGGGGTGAGTGTGTGCATGTGTGTTGTGCCTGTGTAAGTAGAAAAAGATTCAGGTGTTTTGCTATCTATGACCAATCCTGTGTCATTACCAAGTAAAGGTGTTTTTGGCACATTTTCATCAGTTTTATCAATGTGGTAATTTGTAATGTATTGTTACACAAATAAAATACTGTTTCACATGCTGGACTGAACTAATATGTTCCTTACCTTTAGTGCCAGGAAACTGTCATTATAAAAAACTGATGCGAGTTTCCTTTGCTTCATGCTTAATTTCTACTTTGTTTAAAGGAAACGTTAACTTTTTTATGCAACAATACTGAAACAGCCTCTCAAGCATTTTTTCTATATTTCAATAAAAGGTTCAGAATGTTCTCCTTCACTGTATTGTATACTTGTCTGCAAGCCTGCATGAATACGATTTCAAAGGACTTTAAATTGTACAACAAGCAAATTGTTGCATGAAGACTTCACAAGATTTCAAAAGGCAGAGGATCAGAGTCTCATTCCACCCCATTTTGTGTTGCCATAGTTTTCTTTTCTTTTTTTCTTTTTTTTTTTTATCAAACCTATGTCTGGTCTTTTCATGAGCCCAGAGAAATTTAAAGGTGATGAGAGGTCCTCTGCCTGATAGGACACAGGGCCAGTGTGGTGATCAGACAAAATTACATCAAGTTTTTTCCCCTCCACTATGCTTGTCTTTTTTTTCTTTATTTAATCAAAGCTCTTGCAGCCTGATGCTGCCCTCTCTCTGGGCCAGGTGTCAAATGGTTTCCATTGATGTCAGTACGGTGGTAATCACAAAGTCTATCCACAGATGCCTGCTTGCACTAACGTTTCACTGGGCCATCACATTCTCCGCTCAACACCTTTGAGGCATGTAAGATTATTTCTGCAATCTGAAAGGAGAGAATAACCTCTAGGAAGAAACTAAATCACAATATAAAGTAATTAAGCACATTATCAACGTGGAGGTTAATTAGTGAGACCCTATACGAAGAACCACTGGTAGCATTGCAAACAGACAAATGCTTTGGTTTTTGTCTCTTTTTTGGCCACACTCTCACACATGCACACACCTTCATGTAGGCACATGCACGCACACTGACTGCAGGCAGTTGATTGTCACTGTTTGGGGCTCTGAAATTGATTAAATAACTTGCAATCCAGTTTTAATTAATGGAAACTATCTGTAGTTCAAAGCCATTTAGCTGAATGTTGTGCCTTAGCACTGCCCTCCTGTCTCATTTTGCTTAGACAATCGTAGAAATTAATTGAATTCTGACATTACTGAATAAAAAAAAACCTCAAAACAATCTTTGATGTTGATATAAAAAGCTATTCTATGTATAAACACACACAACCAGAGAGGTGATATACTGTTAGCCAGTGTTTATCCTTTAACATGAAAGAACTGTGCCAAGCTGTAATATCACAATACAGCGAGACAACATGGCCAGCCTCTGTATCTCTGAAGTGCAGCTGAGTCCGAAATGGCACACTGACAACAACATACATAGTTGCTGCATAGAAACAAAAGGCAAAGCATTCCTAATTATTGACAAGCAACATATATTTACTTTTCCTCATTTCAAAATGATAAGTCCTTCAAGCCCCACTCAGTGTCTGCAACGTGGAGATGTCCCTATCAAAAACTACAGGCGTACCTGTTTGTTCAAGAAGGCTTGGCAAGAAAATACCCTCCCTTCTGTTCCATTTATAAACTTAACTTGAGTTCACTTTTCCTTCAACACATAATCATTTTGATTGCTCCTTTTGTGCTTCATATCGTATTTCATTGCATAAGGGGGAAGAATATTTGCTTGTAACTCTAAATAGAGCCTGGTCCTTGTCTCAGTAGTCAGAAGTGTTTGTGCTTACCAGAACTTCAGCAACTGAAAATAAACTGAAAAAAGAGTTGACAATATATTTTTTAAAAATAAATTCAATAGACAGAAGAATAGAAATTAAAAGAACAATACATTTTCCTGGTATTGGTTTGTGGATGTTGTAATTTTAGTATAAAATCCTTGCTTTGTCCAAATTATACAAAATATCTCAAGAGTTTACAGAAACTTTGGATTTGGGCTTCAAGTGGCTGCAAGATTTTTTTAAATGAAGATTTGTGTTAATAAAAACTTTCCTGAAGAAACTTTGAACATATGTGGTGTCATCTCAACAGCCAGGGACTCTTGCCCTTGGTTAGGACACATTGGAATTAACGCAGGAATTAGAAACTTTTTTCCAAATGGAATAAGTAGTTGTTATTTTTTGGGCAATTCTCCAGGCCCCTTCATTGGGTTTGTTTATGTGTTATGGTGATCCTTACCATCTTATCAACTTATTTGAGAAAACACACACACACATTCTTTTTCTCTTTGACTTGAATCTTTGTGTCCTGCATCGTGTTTGGCTGTTATGTGTCAGATGGACCAGGCCTGTTGTGTTTCTGCATTGTGTGCATCAGTATGAGACCCTAAAGGGCATGACAACATTTCTGAATGTGTCAATCTAAGAAGGAGATCATCCAACAGCTGTTTTCCCTGAAACCTAAAAGCAGGATTTAGCAGCCTTCTTTGCCCTCCCCCTTTTATCGCCTTTTCTCTATCCTGCTAGCCCACCCCCCCTCCTCTATTTTTTTTTCTTAAATAGCATAAAGGTTGAGATGGCTGGAGTCCATGATCATTGGGCCAGAGACCACACAGATGGGGAGATAAAAGTTCTCTGTCAGCTGCTTGCAGTGCTGCCATTTTCCACACAAGAAGAGAGGATGGGGTGGGGAGGGTGGAGTAGGAGTGGGAGCCACCTGCAGCCGTGACATCACCGCCTTATCACATATCATGTATCACCTGCAGCTTCAAGTCAAGCCAAGGGAGACAGATTTCATCTGTCATCTCTGAGAGGATCTCAATATAATTTACTGATCTGACATCCAGTCGAGAGGAGTAGTGTTGCCAAACTTAATCTTACATATGTGGACTCCCCTTTTTCTGCCCTGTCATGCCCTCGTGTGCCGTTGCAATGGGTTAGAGGGTTTGTATATTAGATGGTGTTATTCGAAAGAACATCTTAGGTTAAGTGGTTCTTATGGTTTTATTTATTTGTAGATCCAATACAATTGGACTAACTGTTCTTTGGTTTCAAAGAAGTGTAAACCAGTTTAACATCCTGAAATATTTGATTATTTTGAAGAAAAAAAAAGGAAAACACACCAAATATTTTTTCACACATGGACAAGGAAATACAGACTTAACCAAAATGTCCTCCTGTCTACACTTTCATGATGACAGTGTGTACAACTACAATAGAATAACTTTGTAGGCAAGTATGCAAAAAAGAGATTATCAGACATAAAAGCCAGAAGCAAAAAACACAAGTGGTATCAAAAAGCATAACCTAATTAGAAAGACTAATCAACTTTAATGTCTTCATATTTAAGGGAGAGGGAAAGGATAATTAGTCTTGGGGTTCAGTCTCCTTTCCTCTGCAGTCATGCTACTAACAAGAGTTGATGCTGTCTAGAATAGCCACCCACATATACTAGCTAATTGCAGGTCTTCGCCCTCAAGCACCCCTCTAGTCATAGAGACAACAGGGAAATTGGCCATTTCAGCTATGCTCTGTATCATTAATAATTAATGGCGCTTTCAAGAGTTAGACTAGTTAGACTAGCCCCCAAAAAACTAAGAAAGATATTCTTTGCTACCTACACAATGTGTCATTTATCTTTTTACAGACATATATCAAATATATTCTTGTTGTAACTTTTATTTGTAACCTTTGCAGTGAGATATGTCACATTTTTTAAAAACCACAATTAACTCTCCAACAGCAGTAAAGTAAATATGGGTTATAGTCACTTTTCTATATTAAAAATGCTTTAAATGCTCTATAGTGAAATCTGTCTGAGTTGCTCATAAGAGTTCTAAATGGGGTTATTATTTCATACAATGAACTAAACTATGAACAGAACATAAATTCCATAGAATGTTCAATTATTTGTCTTTGTTTGACTTAGAAATGACTAAAGACAATTAAAGTCATTATATTCAATACTGCTAAATTTTAAATATTCTATCCATTGATATGATGTAATCATACTTACTTCATAATTATCCACAAGAAGATCTAAAGGAAATGAAAGATAATCATATACATACATTTAGCAGTCTGCTTAATATCTAAAGTAAATGTCAACCAAAACACAAAAGTAATAATGTCATTTACATTGCTTTCTTTCACAATACTGCTGCACTTTTGGTTGTTTATTAGCTGACCATTTTCCTCATTATCCCCCCAAAAAAAGATTGATTGATGATGTTGCTCAAGTGAGTAATAAAATAACAAACTAATAGTTCACATGCTGAAAACAGTGAGGAAGAATGCTTTACTTATAGAACATCAGCAAAAAAAAAGTACCAGAAAGGATGATCACCTTTCCCCCTTCTTAGCAAGTCATCCACAGCGCTGTTCAAGGGTAACCACTGTCTTATAACTATATTATTCTTTCTTAATCGGTATATAAATATTTATGAATTGCCAAAGCCGCCTGGACTTGAAGCTGAGATTGAAGCTGAAGCAGAGTACGTTCTGCAGCAGCCATGGGTTGAAGGGAGAGATAGCATGGACAGGAGATTTGTGACAGAGCAGAGCATGAAACCCATCAGTTGATGAGTGGAAATCCCTACTTTCTAATTAATAGAGGTACACAGGCCAGGGGGATAAGGAGGATCAGGGAAATGAAATCAGCAAAAAGATACCATCTCTCATTTCTGAGGTCCATTGTCACACTTCAGAATCTGCTGTAATGAATCACTCAAGCATTCTGCAGATACATTTGAATGGTGGGGAAAATTCATTGTCCAGTGGCGATAAGGATCTTTTCTCTTGCCTCTCCCTCTTCTTCAGCCTCTTCTTTCCCTCTTTTGTCAAAAACCTCTCTGATCAAAAAGCGAAATCAAGGCTCAAGCAACAGGTGTGCCGTCTGAAAGGCTGCCGCAATCTGCAAGTGAACTGGAAAGCTATCATGGATATAAAGGCTGATTCAAGAAGTTTGGAGGGATTTGCTTCTTGTGGTCAGATGAAAAAGTCAGGACAGGGTAAAATGAGGGTCCATGATTTAAGATAAGTATGTGACAGAATATGAATGACTTTATAAACTTAGTATATATTCATTTATTTGCTTTTTAATTTAAAATAGAGACAGTGCACATTAATGAACATAAACATGTTAACATGCCAGATTGAAGACATGGGCTACATTTAGACTATTTATTCACTTACAGATAAGGCATAGAGAAACAGTCAAAATGACCTCTGATATGTTTACCTCCTTGACAAATTTCATAAAAAGAAGCATCATTACTGAATCTGTTATTTGAGCTTTAATTTAATTTGATTATTTATTTATATGGTGCTTTGATGCCATCCAAAGTGCTGGGAAATACAATACTATGTTTGAGGTGCCATGAGCATGTCAAGACAAATCCAATCATCTTTCTAGTCAACAAATAGTTGATTTTAGCAAAAAGAAAATACAGTAGCTTTTAAATTTAACTTACACAATGGATTCATGTATCACCAAGGCAGCCACAGCAAAAACCTTTAACATTAGTTTAGAATCCTTTTTTTTAATTTACAAGAGGCGTCTCCAAAAAAGAGGCTTTAAACCTTTCACCTGTTTGAAACTACTGTACAGTTAATATGCCTCTCTTTAGTCAATAAGAGGAGTACATGCATAAGCCCAGCACATATTAGCTGCTGCTTACACAACAGGCAGGCTTTATACAGCATGCATAACTGTGATGGTGAAATCGAAGAGGATGTGAAATTAGAAACAAAATGCAGCATATATCTTTCCATATCATACATTCTCAGAGGGGATTTGCCAGAACTGCCTTTAGACATTATTATTTTTGTTTGCAAATATACACCAAAAGCATGTTTCAAAAACACAAGTTAGTAAACATACAGTTGCTTAAGTCTTCTCTCTTTAGCCTTTGTCTTTGTTTGCTTTCCAAAGATAATTTAAGTTTTCAGTTTCTAAGTAGTTCAATCCAACCCAGGGGAGCTGAATCCCTGTGAGACCTTTTTTTTTTTTTTTTTTTTACTTCTTTTCCCCTCTCTGTCTCTTTTTTTACTTTAACCCTTATATCCCAATGCAATTATTTAATATACACCCACTCATAGTCTGCATATGAGATATGAATATAATTGTATGTTACTTTTTAATTACAGGAAAAAATCTAACTTGTAAGATGATGGGCTGGAAGGTGCCATTGCATTGTTATTTTTTTTCATCCTCGTTTTCTGATTATGTGAGCTGGGCTCCTTTGCTAAGCGATGATAAGCAGAATTTCCATGTTCTCTGCATAATTAATCCATCTTTGCCTCTCTTCATGCCAACTCTGCCGTTATCGCCTGCACATGCCTGAATTGCAAAAGAATCCTTTCTTCAATTGGAACTTATTGATATTCTAAAAAACTAGAAATCCTCAAATTTAAGCCACAGATTGGTAAATGGATTAATTTCGCGGCAATCGCAAGCATCTAACGCAGGGAGACAGGCAAGGCAAATTGAAAGTATCTCCTGTTTGTGGAGTTTTAGTCCCAAATGATAGGGTTTATTGGCATGTTTTTTCTACATAGTCAAAAATTACCATTTATTTGCATGCCATAAAATACTTTTATATGGTTGAAAATTCAGAGGAATTTCTTTCAATGCCTGTCGTTGGCTTCATGATAACAACTTCAGCTTTCCACATCTGGACGCTTTTGATACTGGGTGAAAGGAATGTCTGAATATTTAATATTTGTATCTGTTTTCATCGATGGTTTCACCATTAAGGATGGCTTTGCTGTTTGCATGAAGCCTGGCAGATGTAGATTTATTTTCTGAGCTGTCTACGGCCTGCCTTTCTGTGAATATATTGATGCCTTTTTCCATTTTGCTGTGCACTGACGCCTCTGCATATGTAATAAACCAGCAGCCACACTTATAAAATACATCAACAGACTGCATTATAACACTGTGTTCAGATGTGGGTCCTCAGTTACCCATGCACATATCGGAATATATGGAAAGGATCAGCAACACATATCAAATATAAATGACTTGACCTAATAAAATGACTAATAATAAATCACAGGATGACAAAACACTTAGGATGTTCATGTTCCAAGTATCAAATATGCTATTTAGACAGTGCAAACCATCCAAACAGTGACATTTTGTAACATGGACATGATCAGACCCTGTTATGGTGAAGCTTTAATGTCGTATAAAATGTGCATACTGACTGATGTAAGGGGATTTGCAGACAGAACGGCACTAAAAATAAAAGAGTTGCTTTTCTTTGAAGTGTGCAAGAATTGAAGAAATGTTTCATAGATTTTGAAAATGAATAAGTTAACAGCTAAAACACTATAAAAAAAATAAAACATTTCCCTATGTTGTGTATGATTTGGATTCAGCTGAAAATGTCTACACCAGGTTGAAACCTTTAGCTGCAGAGAACTGGTACTGTTCCAAGTATTTTTCAGGTCAAAATAATTATTTTGACAGAGCAAAAATAAGTCATTAAAGTCATTTTCTAAGAAATTCCTTGACAAATGTTGTTTCATTTTTTTGATTTCTTAAGTATAGCTTAAGTCTGAAAGTAAGTCTGAAAAATAAAGCAAGACACACTATATCAATGCAGTATGTCAACTATACATGTTTTTACTCATTTTTTTCATGGATTTTGACTTTTAGAAGATTATTTAAAACGATATCTATCCAGTACTTTCGCTTCTATCGTGGTGCTTTTCCAGCCAAAACAGTGTTTAAAGAAACATACACACATTGAGTGATAGAATTAACAAAGAGGTTTCTTATATGCTAAATAAATATATGAGGCAAATATTGTGCAGATACTGGCTCAGAAGAGAAAAATCATTTAAACAGTAATTTACAGTAAAAAAAAAACACACATTAAAAATATCTTATTTTCTTTCATGTCATTTTTCATTTGTAACTGATATATTTGTTGATGCAATTTCAATAACAAATTTACAGTAAAAATGTAAAATATTTCTGCATGGATTTATCATTTTTGGTCATTTTGAAGCTTCCTTCTAAATGAATTAATTCATTTAACAGGCTGCATTTCCTCACCTGACATAATAATGCAACTCTCTTTTTTGAAGAAATAGAACCCTTGAAACAAGTACAGATACTTTTTATTTAATCCATTAAAGACTCACTGGGTTTTCCCGATGGTGTCCCAATCTCGGCTTTTGACCACATAAAAAGACACGGAGATTAGCAATAAGAATATTCTGCCTCATGTTTCTCTCCTTTCTTGCCCCTGCCTCTACAGAAAGCGTGTATTTACAGATGTACACACTCCCATTGGGAGGAACAGAGTTTGTCCATCCCGCCCTCTTTTAGTATTTCCCTTTCTTCCCTACACTTTAATGTTGTGGTGTAATCTTTGGATGCTTTGGAGATGTGTGACATTTTGATATTAAAAATAATATTTTTGGATTCAGGTTGTGATGATGCAATTCTTTTTTTTTGGGGGGGGGGGGGGGGGGGGGTGGATGCATGCTTTGTTCCTAAGATTGATGTGAGATGTATTATATCTCCCTGGTAAACAAGGGATAGGAAGGAGGTGTGGAGGGAAGGGTACTGGATGGTAGTGCGGAGAATGAAGTCTCCCTGGAAAGAGTCAGTGCTGAGGCCTCCAAGGCCGCGGGTGGTTTTGGCAGCTCGACCAGCGCAGTGGGCACTCTCTCAGACATCTGTTTGCTCACTGCTGCTGGAGCGGCTGGCTGGATGGATGATGGGGCTGGAGAGCTAGAGCATTCAGCCTCAACCAGTACCACTGACTGCATCTTACAGAGAATTGACAACAACAACTCAACATTAAAGCTGTTCAAACTATTAAACCATATTATTGTATTATGTCATTTGGAAAGCTGCTTTCATTTGCTATGAGTAAAGCAAAATTCTTTGAACGGTCGATGTCAGCATTAATATGCAGTACTTTCAAGGCATTCAAGGACACACACATTGGTAGAAAATCACAAAGAATTATGGGATGTTGTGCAAAAGAACTATAAAAACTCCTCATCTTTAAGTTAGTGCTAAACAAGTTTATATTTCAGTGATTGCTGTGCCCTCTCCTCCCTTTTCTCTTATATTGCATATGTATACACATTGAAAACGTAAACAGATAGTGCCACATTGCCTGCCCTGCACCACAAATCTGTCTACTCCCTGCACACACACACACACACAGACACACACACACACACACACACACACACACACACACACACAGATCTAGCATCCTCTGGAGACAAACCAATCCCCAAGAGCCAGAGGCTGACACCACACCACACAAACTCATAAAGCTGATGACCAGGTTGAGCTGCTGAGGCTACTCCTTCAAGATGGCGCCCATGTCTAACCGATGGCTGTCACTCCCAGTGCCACTGGACATGTGTGATCCCTTAAAGAAATCAACCAAGTATTTTGTCATGCCAGACCCTCTCTGATATTACCCAGTCAGCACAGAAGCTCCCTCTAAACAGTGTAAGAGTGTAAGACTGCAACTATTGCTTTTCTTCAATTTAGGGTGGCATAAAATGCAATACTGGGATTAAAAATTTTCATATGAAACAAACTGGGAGCACCTTGTGGAGTCATTCGATTGTTAGAGTTAAGGATCTAGATTTTGTTATGCTGCAAACCCAAAGTCAATAAGCTAAACAATAATGAAAAACAGGAGTTATATTGAAATAAGTTCTGATTTAACATATAGTCAATAAACATTTATCTTTCCCCATCAAAGTCACTTAAAATAACACATGTTGATCTTTTAGTGGTTTGATGTTTTAACTCCAAAAAGTGAATATAACATAAACAGAACTATGATTATTTTAAATGTCTCAACAAACGTCACACAAAGTGACAGACAATTTCTTGCCAGAACAAATGACACAGAGTGAAATATAATGGATCATATATATAATAAAAAGAAAGAGTAACTAAACAATTCAGTAGAGGAACTCCTCAATCACTTTTGGTATTTTCTATTCCAACTATGGAATACAATGGCTCTCTGAAAATTGCTTTTGTTTTATGGTACATCTCAGTTACTTTATTCCTTCATTGAAGGCAATACGTTTATCAAATTTCTTCTTTCAAGTCATAATTCTGGTGAACTGAAATCTCCTTCCACCCTGATGATAATATACAATACATTATAATATGTTATTGCTTGTGACTAAGCTGGAAATGGTGACACCAATCTTTCAGATAAGATCATTCTTACTTGATCCCCAGAGAGAACATACGGGATATGTTTTTATAATAATGCATATCAGGAAGTCACCTTATCAAAATATTTCTTCAGCAGTTTACAATCATTGTTTGTATTGAAACGTATTCTTTAAGAATGAACATACATATTGAATCCAAAAGACAGCCCACCTCCACTGCCCCAACACTGAATGACATTCCCCAAATGTGACTTGGCAGTTGTAATCAAATGATTTAGCACATAAAATCAACCTTTCCCCCTGTAATTAGATCATGTGAGTGCACTGTGCAACATCTCCACAGCATACTGTATACCTTAACCTATTAATATGACCAACCTTGTGTCAGTGATTTCCCCAGCGATGGAAACAGTATCATGTTAATTATCACAACCATCTGGTCCGAGCAGTGAAAAAAAGCTTTCTCTTCCACTCACAGATTTGTACCTGTCAATCAAAGTCAGCTTCAAACAAGCCACTGGGGCTCAGGAACAGCAGAGAAGAACCACACTGAAGACTCTGAGGATTTAGGAGTAGCGTTAAATTAATCTTCAGCTGGCAATTTGACTCCCTACTCTCAATATGTTGTTGCTCCTGTTACAATTATTATTGATTTGGTACTGGCTTCCCTTAACCAAATGCCTCAGTGTTAAGAATGGCACATTGAGAGATATTGCTTTTTTAACCTTAGGTGTTGTCCTTCATTTAAGTTTTTGTGTGTTTGGATGACAGAAAATCACAAAAAGCTTCTTTACTTTAGTCCTCATCTGTTTCTCCCTACTTGCTTGCCTATTGCAACTATAGATATATATGAGATATTGTAATACAATTAACTACCACTGTCCCATGAGCTCATACACAAACACACACACACACACACACACACACACACACACACACACACACACACACACACACACACACACACACACAGATACAGATACATACAAAAAAAACCTTTGGCTTCAGGGGGTTAGGGGGGCAAGGGACAAACCAAGGAGCCTTGGAGGATGATGCTCTCCTCAAGGTGAACGACCGCTGACCCATCTGCCACATAAATTATTCTGTAGTTTCAGACTCCATTCCAAAGTTGTGGAATTGGGTTACAAGATAATTTCACAGGCCACTTGCTTGTCTTCCTTGGCAGTCCAACTGGCTAATTGAAGGGAGTGATTTCCAGTTTGGGCAACTATTCAGAACATGGCAGTCAAAATCTGAATGATTTCAACACTCTTTCCTGTCTCTCTCCCTCTCCTTTTAATATTTTAAATATTTTCTCGTTCATGCATCCAGATTACTCACAGGCAGAAAAAGAGCTCAAATTTTGATTGACAGTTTTTTTTTAGATATTGATAGATAAGTAAGCATGAAAAAGCATGAAACTGGTTCAAACTAAAAAAGATACAATAAATATATTTTACAGTTAAAAAATGTGGAAACTATTTTAGGTATAGGGCTGAATAAGAAAGGATTTGCCAAAGGATTTTAAGCACTATGTAAACATTTTGTACATAAACAGTAGATTACTTTCCTCAGCTTTTGGCAAAGTGGTGAAGTAATTTAGAATCAAGGCTTTTCAAACAGTAACAACTTTCAATTATAGGGGAATATTTGTATAGGCTCCACCTCAGACGGTCCTGATGTATTTAACCATATAGTTTCATTTTATGTAGGCCTAGGTTACATATGAAGCAATGTTTATTGCATGTGTCCCTGTTAAATGTGTTGGTATTATGAGTAAGGCCGCATAAAGTATGTAATTATCCCTGCACATAATCGGACAGGTCTCTGTTTATTTGGAAAAGTTAAAGACGTAAAAGCATCAACAAAATGAAAGAAAACCGTGTGTGTGTGTGTGTGTGTGTGTGTGTGTGTGTGTGTGTGTGTGTGTGTGTGTGTGTGTGTGTGTGTGTTGGGGGGTTAACCAAAAATGAAATTAATTGGAATGAAATATTGAGTGTTTATTGTGGCTGTTAAACATCATGATTATCACCGGCTGGAGCTCACTTTGTTACCCTGCCCGTTTATAGGAGACCTACTTCAAAACACACACTTACTAAACATGACGCTAATTAATTACTGGAAGTTAAAGTAACTGTGGATCCAGTACCACTGGAAAAAAGTGAAAAGTGAAGTTCACGAAGCTGGGGCTACGGTACCCGGAGAGGAACAAACCTTATCTTCAAACAAAAGCGCGAAACGCTTTCACCTCCCTATTCAGTCCGTGCGGATCGCTGCGAAGCGCAGCCTCATCACGGAGAACGGTGCTGAGAAAGAGTGTGAGAGAGAGAGAGAGAGAGATAGAGAGAGAGGGTGTACATGACTGTGTGTGAGAGAGAGAGAGAGAGAGAGAGGGAAAGAGAGAAAGCCAAAACCGGAGCCAGAGAGACGAGAAAGATAAAGGAAAGACAGACGGAACGATAGACTTGTGCGTAAAAAAGTAGTAGAGCCCCCCTTCTTTTTCTTTCTCAATTTCCATCAGACAAAAACCCAAACCGGCTGCTTGGATGATCCAGAACCTATCGATCTGTCAGTACTACACCTGGATTCACTGACCAGACGCACAACAGGCATGTCCCGAAGGAAGCAGAGCAACCCCAGGCAGATCAAACGTAAGTTTTCTTCCCTCCAAATGTTATCTAGCTGCTAAAGCGCGTCTCTGGGCTTATTGTAAGCGGAATATTGCAGTGATAGTGACCACACTGAAGCTGATCAGCAGCACTCAACTATCGCCTCTCATGTGTTGCTTGTCATGGTCCATGCTCTAGTCTCCCTCCGCTCATATTTGATGTTGTTTAGAAGACTTCATTTACAATCCAAATCCCACGGAGCTGCTGACTGGAAAGTTTCCCAACTGCTGCCAAGTTACAGAAAATGAACTTATTAGTTGTTCGTCTGAGTGACTGTATTAGAGTTTTCCTCTATAATTGTAAATTATTTATCAGTGCATCGCTTTGACTAGCTGTGCAGACATCAGCTCTTAAATCACCAGTAATTGTAAGTTGAAGGCCATTAACATACATACAGAATCTGTTGAATGATAACGGTCTAAACGGCCGAAGTGGTTGACCTGTACAAATGTTTTTATTTGGAAGTTTTTGACCCACACTGAATCACACACACTCCAACTCCGTCACTCTTCATTTTTTCCTTTCACTCACTTGCCAGCGGTGTGGCGCCTATTTATTCGTGCATACACACTTTTATTCAAACTTCATGCCATGGACTACATATTATACTACATTTGTATGAAAGTTGTTCTATTGCAGTTAAAGGGCTCAAGGGGCATGTTGTGTCATGTTTCAATTTAAATTTAATTTATAGAAAGTGTTGACCTACTCTCAGTATATGCTCCACATATGTTCATCCAAAATTTAGTTGATTATGAAATTTGAAATGGAATAGAAATGTAATTGTTTTAAATGCATGCGGTTTTATTGTCTAAATCACTGTGTGTCATTCTCACATTATTACATTTTAGTCATGATATTTTTGAAAAGGAATGGTTTGAACAGCTTCTCGTAATTTTAATGAATTTAAAGACAACAAATATCTGTGGATTGGTAAACACACACTCCCACACATACCCAGGCATAAGGACATAAACACTTTAACACTCAAATATAGGTGACACCTGGGTGGTTGTAGAATGTGTGTGTGTGTGTGTGTGTGTGTGTGTGTGTGTGTGTGTGTGTGTGTGTGTGTGTGTGCCTGTGTGCATGTGCGTGTGTGTGTGCGCGAGTGTGTTCAGTTTGTCTACTGAATGCTATTTCTTCTAGCTGCTCCTGTTAGAGACTTAGAGCAGACTGTTGTTATTTTGGGGTCAACAATCAAATATTTATCCAATTTTAGTGATTTGTCTTCTTTAAACGGTTTCTGTGCTGCACAATGTTGTGAAGAACTTAGGCCACATTTGTATGTTCTTCATCCACGCACATTTCATTCACTGTGTGGGTGTGTGTGTTTGTATGTGTGTATCACATTCATGAATTCTGGAGGGACATGTGCAGGTTGACCTACAAGAGTTGTTGTTTTTTCTTAAGTGAAGCAGATTATGGGACACAACACATTTTTTATGTTATCGTGTTTTATTTTACTCATAATTTTTATTGTTTTATCCTGAAAAATATATGGGTTGGACACTAAAAAAATTAGGTAATCTTGGCTGGAATTGGGATTATTTTTTTAAATATAATTTGGATTTTTTTATTTGTAAAGCTTGACTACAAGTACGAATTCTTGAACAACAAAGTGAAACAAAACATTTTTAAATCAGACAGTTTGACTATTTCTTTATTTAAGCTGATGGTCATGGTGATTAATGCTTAAATAATTGCATGAATTTATATTTCTTAGCTGTTATTTTTTGCAACCAAGTCCCATCGTGGCATTCTAATATTTGGGAGCAAAAGAATTCCAACATTCGTCTTACACTTGTATCGTTGTGACCTGATCCTGTGTGAGTTAGTTAGTCATGAGTATATTGCTGAAATAGAGCTGGTGTGCAGCCATATAATAAAGCCCGAGTTCGAAACAGAAAGGTCTCAGGGAGCCTAGATCCATCCTCCTACCCCGGGAACTATGGGAAAAAAGGCCGAGGAGGCACTGAACAGAAAGTCGGCACACACAGTCATTCTAAAGGACAAAAAGGTTGTTGGGCGCAGTTCCCCCCCCACCCCCAACCCCCACCCGCATACATTGGACTGTTATCTAAAATTGTGATTTATGCAGTATTTTAATATTTTGCTTATTCTTTCCCCTTGGGTGCTCTCTGAGCGGTGATAAAAAGGCGATGCTGAAAGAGCACCATTAATTTGCTCCGATGACTGGGGAGATATGGCCAGATAATGGGAAAGATAAGCAGAGAAGATATACCATCAGAAACCCGATTATTACCATTAAAATTCCAGCCCAGCAATCTGCAGTTGGCTGATAATTCCTTCTCCGTTTCCACCACTTTGGATGATAAGGCAAAAAATAGTCACTCAGTGCTCCTTGATTAGGCTGCCTGGATATCCCGATAATACAGTGATAAATTATGTATTTTTCTTCCTTGTTTTTTTTCATGAAATGTTACATCTGAATTTATATATTTTTTTCTGGTCCCTTTTCTCCCCCCCTCTTGTTGTTGCTGTTCCAGGAAAAGAAAACCCCCCATATACTTTTATTGTAATACGAGTTTGATAGAAAGAAGAGATAGTGGTGGAGGTGTTTTGTGAGGGGGCACATATCAATGTTATCAGCTCATCTCACAGGGCCAGCTGCTAGCTGCTGTTGTTTTTAGCCTTATCACTCTGTGCCAATATGCCAATAAATTGCCCAGATTGTTAGCCATTCCAAGATGGGTCAGTAGAATTTGACAGGAATGATGAAAATATCGCTGATGCTCTGCGGATTGCGATTAGCTGCTGTAATATGATGTGTGAATTCCACCAAGCTCCCTCTATCTTCTCTTCTCTCTCACTCCTTTCCTCCCTGCCCCCCGCCCCATCCCTCCCTATTTCCTCTCCCCGGTTGATGGTGGTGTCCATGCCTCTATTGGTTCTGAGAGGAGAACATTTTGATGCTTAATAGGAAGGAAAGATATGAACAGGCTGAATTGAAACCAGGCCCCTCAGAGTAATTTTTCTGTAAAATTGCCCCCCAAAGTTTCCCAGCGTAAAGGGGAATCTGGATGATGTAGGAAGCGTGCCTCCCCCAGTGTTTATAGGAACATATTGAAGAAGCCCTCTGAGGCCAGAGGCGGACATCTAATGTCAAATGTGCTTATTAAACTGACTTAGTGCTCTCCCCTTTACTATTGTCTTTGCCATATGGACTGCCTGAGAATTCATGTTGTTTCCTTGTGCTGTTTAAAACAACATTGTCCAACCAGAATCCACCACCATATTGTATTGATTTTAATACTTGTTTACTGTATACCGCACAGAGCTTACCACTCTGTAGACACTAAATATATTGTGATATTATGAAATACTGTATTCAGTATTGTGATACTCACCATAGATATGTTCACATGCAGTTGTTATTTAGCTTCTTTTTTTTACTCATAATACCTTGTTGTTATAGTTGGAATAGGAAATATAGATGCTTTTGCAAATATTACTTTGTTTAAGCCTTGTCCCTGACTGTTCACCAATATATTTCATAATAATGAGGAACACGACTGACGTGGGCTTGTTTTTCTCTAATTCTTTACTTGCCATGAAGTCACCTTAAATCTGATTTAATGTGGACTAACTACACCCTACAACCTTTGAATTGTTATAAGAGTGTCCCTGTTTTTTCTCACCTAGTCAGTTTTGAACTGAGCTAAAGCCTAACACGGTTCTCTGCTAGAGTTAGAGGTGTGTATTTTATCAAAGCCACCATTTTTTTCCATCTTCGCTTTGCAGCTAATCTCTTCTACTCCTTAGCATAAGGCCACTTTATGTAATGTTAGCGTACTGTTTATCATAACAGGTGACATTTATATCTTTAAGGGGCATTTATCAGAGGGAGATTACAGTAGGAAGGGATAAGGGGAGTGTTTACTGAATTGACTGCCAACATTATGTATCTGAATTTGTGAATGTGTTTGCTTGTGTATACATTGGTGTATGTACAGTATGTGGGATGAGCATGTGGCTTTTAGCAGAGCTGTTAGCTTGATGTCTTTTTTTATTTATATTTTTCTCTCAAGGACAAACTCCTTATCCAAGTTTTTTCTACAAATTAGCTCAGCTTTTCCATTTTTATATAAGGAAAGCGTGCTGAAGCTGTTTAAGTCGTATATGCAGAGTTTCACCCTTGGCCCAAATATGCTGGCAACTCTAGCAGTCAGATGTTTTGGGGGTGTAAAATCAAAAAATGTTTGCATGCCAGCCTCCCTGTATATTTAAGGGTTTCTCTTTCATTGGGTGACAATCACGGCATGTCTCTTGTGTTTCTCTTGTTGATTTCTGTCAGAAGAAGAATGGTTGTTGAATGCCAACTTTCCCTCAAACATCTGTTCCTTGCCAAAAACAGCTTGTGCATTGCTGCGTCTTAGCTGAAGGATCCCCAATTGCCTCCTCACTTTTGACACAAAACAACAATGCAGATGAATGTCATCTTGTAATGTTTTTTTCTGTTGTGTCCAAAGTACAATGCTCTTCTATATAAAATGATTTTCTATATTAAAAAAAAGTATTTTACAATGCTGCTTGAACTGTTTGTGCCACAGTCTTCCTCGCTATAGGGAGATTAATGTATAGCAGCTGTTGTTTCCTTTGTTCACAACAGTACTGTCTAATGTGTTGGATGGCTTAAGGTTGGCAGGCGATGGCCTGACGGTGCCTAATCCTACACTATGTGTCGCTATGTCAGTGACAGCAGTGTGAGATGTGGGCTGAGTTGCTGAAAGGTGGAGGTCACTTCCCCACACCGTTTCCTCTTTATCTTCCTCTTTCCTGAATTCCAATGCTATTATTCCTATAACTGATCCAGGCTTTCACCATTGTGTTTTCATTCAGGCATTGTAATTGTGAACAAGGTAAACATTGTGTTAATTTTAGAAATATTCAATGATCAAAAATATGTTACAAATGGACCAGTTGTTGTCTGTTTGTTTTCTTTTACATTTCAGTCCCTGAGCGTATTTCTCTGTATTTAGATTTGATATCATTGATGCCCGTTGAGCCCCCAGGTAACAATTGACTTTCAGCCTGCTTTAAGTTAATAGCCTTGTCTCTTGCTTGTAGGGATCAATATTGGTATTAATTAATCACCATTATCAGGAGCAGGATCTAGTTCCATTTGTTGTTACATCAGCAAAATATCAATAAAGAAAGTGGACTCCCTGATCGTCATGGCAACTTCATCTCTTAGGTCAAAGAGAGTTTATCTTATCTTGCTGCTGAGAGTGGCAAACTGCTTAGGAATCTAGTTTAGACTGAAAGATCATTGATTTAAGCCTTTTTTAACCCAACCTTGTTGTTTCAGGAGAAAGAAGGAGGGGGGATACAGAGAAAGGCTGCATTCTAATCACAACAAAGATGTAAGATTTAAATATTGATGTCCAAAGGCCATTACAGCAAAAAGTGCCCCTGGTCTCGCTGTTGTTCAAGTACGTCCTTTTAAGACCCAGACAAAGCTTTGATTTGATTATCAGAGGTGTCACCGTGGAGTATGTCTGTATAGCTGACAGTGTGGGACTACAGGGAAGATCAGTTTCCTGCAGCCAAGGCCACAAAATGTTAGCAGATCACACTCTGGTATAGTAGGCCTGCAGTGTGTCCTGGAATTCACTACTTATGAAAGTCACAATTTTGTGATAAAGCAACGTTTAATTGAAGAAAACGATCAGTTCATAAGAATACTTGTATATCAACATTACATTAGTTGACAAACAAATGTCATCAATTCCTCTTTAAGCCACTCTTGAATGAAACATGTAGTGGTTTCATAAATGAGGATTATATGATACAAACCCATTCAAATTGAACTGTTTATTTACTAAAACTAATTGTGCGCTCAAACCTTTTATTCTTATTGTATTATTTCTCATGCTTCTGTATGTAGGAATCATTTTTATTTGATAATTTTTAAAAGGAGATGTTCACTTTTACGCCTCTTACAGTTTTCAGAAACCTTCTATGAATTTGATCACATGTTTTGTTAAAATCATATCCTGCAAAAAGAAAAGGAAGTCAAGTACATTTAGAAGAAATGTGTACACATCACACACACAATTACAGAGGAAACATATTCAGTAACATTCCCAGGGGCATAGTTGTGCTATCTTTTTGTTCATATTAATTATTATTGTTATTTTGATTCATTATCAGTCAGCTAGAATTCAGAGAATTATTTGTATTCTCTCACATGGGCAATGATTTTTTTTTTTTTATTGTTGTTCGTCATGCATTGTTAAATAAAACACAACCTCGATTAACAGTTGGTCAAAGGATTAGTAAGCCTGTAAGTATATAAG
The DNA here is from genome assembly GCF_963930695.1 of Labrus bergylta. Taxonomy (NCBI): domain Eukaryota; kingdom Metazoa; phylum Chordata; class Actinopteri; order Labriformes; family Labridae; genus Labrus; species Labrus bergylta. The sequence continues at coordinate 1,241,868 of NC_089202.1, read as the reverse complement.
ATTGAAGTAAATTGCTCTCATGTTAAATTGGGTCTGCTATGTTTTATTTGGGTAGTAGAAGCCTGGCTGCCTGGATGCCTCGTCTTACTGCAGTATGCTCCTCAGAGTTGGAGCAGAGTGCAGGGGCACTGCCTGCTTTTCTTTTTTTCTTCCTCTTTTTGCCTCCGGGACACAATTGCCTCATTTAACATTCTCTATTTGGCCCGTGCCAAGAGGGGAAATAGCCAGGGTGAGTAAGAGAGGCCGCCACACATCATGGATTCTTCTTTCATTTAACTTGCACAGTCCCTTTTCACCTTGGTGATGCACATGGATCAGGAATGAAGATATTGCTCAATTAAGGGGATTTCTGAGGTTGCTCCTGTGGTATTGCAGTTATTTTTGCACCATGCAGAGGTTTTGATGTATCATGGATATGGATATTGGGTTCATCACATTTGTGTGATGCTTTGACATTTCCATAGCACAGAAGAGAAAAAGCTCTGTGCCTGAAAACACATCTTGCCTCTGCCATATTCAAGAAAACAGTCAGAATAAGTCTTTCAGTTTGATACCGCAGAGATGTCAATTACTTTATGTCTTTATCTGGATTGTGTTTGTTTTTTTTCAATGTTATTAGCTGTAGCAAATTAAAACATTTTTAAGAATATGTCAAAATTCAGATCAGGTTTCTTACATTAAAGGGTTTCCTTAATAATATGGATACTTTTTGGGAGCAGGTATTGTCATAAAATATCAACAAAAAAATAAAAAAAATGACTGTCCAAGACTTGACTTAAATTTGTATTTATTTTTTCAAATTAGAAGACAGAAGATAATGGCCATTTTTAGAAGAGATTAAATTAAAAGGATAGTTTGGTAAACATAATTTCTAAAGCGGCAGGCATACAAGAAAGTGACTCCCTAAAAGCTGTTCAGTGAAAATCTCTGGCTTGGCAGGAATTACTGAGGATGTATTTGTGGGGGGCAGCACGATGCAGAACTTTGCATTGGAATGAAATGCAGCAGGCTCTATAGTTAAGAGATAGGTTGCAACAGAGGATTAAGTAACAAGCTTTTCAGTTCAATTTGTACATCAGCATTTTCCACCAGATGAACGGCACAAAACACATAGCATCTTAAGGCTTCAGTGGAAAATCGCTAATGACATAGCTTTGTAAATAGATAAACAATTTATGTCAAATATGCTGAAAATATAAAACAAACTTCAAAACATGTTAATACTTTAAAGAGGCTGTGTTTTGATTTGCACCATTGCAAAGCTGGTAAAGCTGTTGACAGCACAGCTTACACATCATGTGATCAGTTGTCGTATCTGCCTACCAGCGAGCACAGCAACCGAAAAAGTCACAATGAGGCCATTTTACATGATCGATTCTATTTACAGTAAATTATGCAAATCAGATTGGACAGAGTGTGTGATATTGGACAGTGACGAAAGGAGTGATGTGATGCAAGGAACAAGTCTCCTGCTCCTTATTATTTCAAAGCAGGCTTTGTGAAATGACAGGGTAAACCTCCATAGAGAAATACAGCGCTATTATTTTAGAGTCAGTCAATATTCTTTCTTTGGGTATTTCAGAGAATGCTTATCTAGTAATTACTGAAACTGTTGACATTGAGCAAGTGCTGTAGCCAACTAAAAATGCCTTTTTGTCTTATGATATCAGATTGGATTTTATCTAAGGTTCAGACACGTGCATTCCTGAAAACCAAAGATAACAGACTTACACTCTTTATTTCCAGCTTGGTTTGAGAATTAAGAGCCTTGTTTAGAAAAAGTACAATCATTACAGTCTGCGTCCATTTCTGTGTTGAAATACTGACAATATTTTCCACCTCTGCTTCAGTCTAGGATGTGCTTGTGAGCCTCTGAGACATACATTTGACCATAATCAACTTTTTTTCAGCTTCAGAAACAGGATAACAACTGGGTCAGATGATAAGCTCGGGCAAAACAGGAAAAAAAGCCTCCTCTGATAGACGAGGAGAAAATCTGATTGATTGATGTCTGCTGGCTTTGCCACCATCACAAGCCAGTTGACAGTTAGTTTGGGATCAGATGATTTCACTCTTAAGATTGGGGTTGAGGGGAGGCTAGGCAAATATGAAGGACACAAAGGTCAATGGCTTCTCTCCTCCTCTATATCTATCTCTCCCTTGCAATAGCTTGCTTTGACAAACTGTAATATGTTGCTAAGCTTTGTGGCAGCAGGACACATGGTCATAGTTTGTACAGTAATATCCTATTGCAGTAATCTCACAAGGAATGATTGAAAGTGCTGGAGGAATCTGGTACTAGCAGGGACCCGTTGACATCATCAGCTGCTGTGGACTGGCAGATGTCTCCTGACTTGTTTGAACTGAATTTTCCCATGGCATTGAATAAGTTAAACAACAGGCTTGACTTGAAGTGAATCTGTTATTGTAAGCAGAATCTGATAAGACTGCACCATATTATGAGTTTTTGTAGCAAAGAGGCCAAAAATGGAATCTTCTGCGAGTGTCTCTCTGTGGTTTTGGAAAAAGATGATCATGGAACTGTGACAAAGGATGATTGGATGCATATTGTAAATAAACACCCAAGTCTTTCACGATCCCTTCTCAGTCACTAGATAAAGATGTTCCATACAACATTTCAGCTGCTCTGGCTGCTTAGATTGTGAATTACGTAGATGAAGTGACAAGGGTTGATCTGGCGTTGACCTCTCATGGCAAAAATGACAGTAACACGTGGTTTAGGTTTAACCAAAACAAACTCTTGGAAGACCTTTTGGTGGTCATAACAACCCATAATATATGCATCTTGGTTATTTTTCTTCCTTTAGCTAATGTTATGGAACTGAGACGTATTAAGAAAGGCCTTTAGTGCTCATAGTAATGTCTGGAACAGACATGTCCATTAGCTTTGTATCAGGCTGCTTTCAACATCAAGGTCTCACTTGTAATGAAGTAGCTATGCAAATGCATGTCAAGTTTCACTATTGTTAAACATCACTTGTTTTATCAAGTTTTTATTGAAAGAAATATAGCCTCCATTCAGAGCCATTAACCAAACAATAAAAAGGATAATCCTAAAACAATTCCAATCCAAATGGAACCGGACATCATTTATGGGAAAAGACAACAACTCTTTGTTTATTTGAAGTGGATGATATGACATCCTTCTTGTCAAAGACTCAGGGCTTATAAAGGGATTTGTAATTACCATAATTATCTCTTATATGTTTTCACCTAATGATGTCCATTAAATGCCTGAGGCTTCATTTAGAGACTGCCTCACTGTAGGTTGGCATAGACTCATAATACAGCATGTAACATTACATAGTGCACAAGTAATGAACTTCTTTCATCAAAGATGTTTATCATGCAGTGCTTCTGGGGGAGAAGCCAATATACTTCAGCTTTTTGTTACAGTTGGATTATACAATTCTCATAGTTCCCACTTATCTTTCAAATTTTCTCTACATGTGATATCAACCCAATTGGCTTCATGTCTAAACAGGATGGCTCTCTAATCTGGACCACTGTTCATTTCATGTAAAACATCTCATTTTGTGGCTTAGGCTGGTGGCTGTCTTATCATTACATAATTCACTGCCCTCTTACTGATTTTCTTTGTGTCAATTTATTTAAATTCCCCCATGTTTATATATTTCCTGTCGCCTTTCTTTCCAAATGATTGCTTTTCATAAGTTCAAAGACTCATCTTCAAGACTTTTTGTAACTTCACAGATATAAATTCACAGTAGAGAGAAAAGCAATTTTTTGGGGGTGAGCAGAAGAAGGAAGAGTTAGCACATGTCCATCTCTGTCTCGGGGCTGAACCCAGAGGTTGAACTAAACCAGATTAAAAACACAGATATAGCACTAACATTTCACACCTCAGCAAGTACAGCGTTTGAGAGATCATGCCTCCATACATGTGTGCTGTTCTGCTCCTATGCTAAGGCACTCTGTCCCGCATGTGGCTCTGCTCCTGTGGTTGCCTTGGTCTTTGTCCGCTACCTATCAGCATATCAGCACTGTCTCTGAAGCCCAGTTGTATAATGCACCATTTATGGCTTTGTGAAGGGAGATGGCGGTCGGACGGCGGAATAGCTCCAGGCCTTCCCCTCAGTGAGTGGATTAACGGCGGCCTGCTTTAGCGCACACTACCGCGGTGTGAAATCGGCCCCGCTTCGGCGCAGGCGATGAAGCTCTCTCTCTCTTTTCTCCCCCTCTCTGTTTCCTCACCTTCATGCAAAGCCTCTCCCAGCCATCTGTGAAATGTGGAAACTCTGTGTCTAAGTTGAGTTCAGATCCCATCCCCTCCGTCAAGCTGAGGCCAGGAAGCAAATGGGCAGGCAGTCGGCAAAGGGGGTTTGCAGGAGGAGGGAAGGAGAAAGAGAGAGGAGGAGGGTGGTGGTGGTAGTGATGGTGGGGATCAGCTCACTGATGTCGTGCCGCGTGTGCAGGAACCCTGCCTGTTCTCCGCGGGCGAGTTGGAGGAGGGTACAAGCCTGGGTGCTGGCCGAGAGATCTCTGGTTCCTGCTTGCAGGTCCAAATCCCCCCTCTATGTGTCTGTGTGGAGGCGAGGCAGTGGCACAGCTCCCCTGAGCCCCTGCCCAGTCCTTTGAAGATAAGATGGTGATACAGAGTCCCTTTCGGTACGTCGCTAACCGATGGTCTTTGTGTGACTCACATGCCTCTCTCCTTTCGAGCCTGCAGCTAAAACACCTATGGTCTTTACTGAAACGAATCAGCTGTATGGCCTTTGGTCAAATTAGATCCTGAATGGGAGCTAAATCCTAGATTGTATGTTTAGCATATCCAAGTCTTTTTTTTTTTTGCAACATTTCATGCTGATAAGGTAGAGTTCAACTGAGGTTGATATATATTGATTTGATTTTCCTCCACTGAGAAGAATCAGTTCTCTGAATTCATCTACCACACTGGCTGCTGAATCATTTTTTTTTACAGTTTTCCATGGCACCGAGTTGTCATCTTAACTCCAATGATTTTCCTGCTATCTATGCTGTATTGCTCTTCATCATGACAGTTTTTTTAAACACGGCCCTCCTCTGCATTTACAACTATATTTTGTGGCACTTGTAGGCCAATTCTCCCACACTGGCTCTCCACAGCAGCTTTTTACAAGAGTAACCATCATAATCAGGCCTTCGAATTATGGACTCAGTATTCCCTTTTTTCCTCTATCCTGTGGCTTTGGGGTTCAGATCTGTGCATAATGTCTTGTGATTGCATGGCATTATGGTGGTTTGGAAAGCCGAGTCGAGGTCCAGCCACGTATCCTCTTTCCATAGACAATGTGGATCTGTGTCTCTCTCAGCTCATCAGGGATGGGGCGTTGATTGCTTTTTGATACCCCTCCAATGTGGATGAGGTCCTGCATACATCAGCTAATTAGAATGTACTTATAGTGTGTGTTTTTGTGTGACAGACCCCGCAGTTTTCAACAGATCTTCAGTCCAAGTGCTCCAAGCTCAGTTGCTAGAGGCTTATCAAATTTCTGTCAAGAAAAGAGAAGCTGTAGTTTAGGACGGGTGGTAGGGTTGTTGACTGTGTGTGTGTGTGTGTGTGTGTGTGTGTGTGTGTGTGTGTGTGTGTGTGTGTGTGTGTGTGTGTGTGTGTGTGTGTGTGTGTGTGTGTGTGTTTGTGTGTGTGAATTGTTTGGGTGTGTGGGATTTGATGACAGGGAAAATCAAACAAAGAAAATTAAAAGAGAAAGTATAATGCAAAAAAGTTACGTCACTGTTTTGGTAAGAATTGCACCGACCCCCGTGTATGGCACATGTAAGTGAACATTTTATGATAGATGCTGAGTTTAAACTGAAAAGAAACCAGCTTACTTTTGTTCTGGACAGCGGCAACACACAGCTCCTCCGTTGTAATTTAGACAGCACAAATAAGTATGTGGTATCACCCTGTATATCTTTATTGTCAGAGAGAGACCTTTGAAAAGTCCTGCTTTTGCCCTACGGCCTTTTTGGATTTTTGGGCTATTTGGCAAGGTCATCTATTTTCTGTGCCTTCCTCACACACACAAACATACACACACACGTTGCCCTATTTTAGCATACAATCCCCTCGTAACACACAAACAAAAACTTGTGTACACTAAACCTCCTTGCCCGTGCTATGATGTGTGGAAGGTGCTGGGGCATCTCTATATTTCATAAAGCCATCCTATTACACCCCCATGGCTTATTGGGAACAGTACATCGCTAGTCCCCAAACAGTGGAGAATAAAATGTAGGACTTGGCACTGCAACAGAAATCTTACTGCTGTTTCCTCAGGTAATCTTGACTTGGATCTTAATTCCAATAAAGTGTTTTGTTTTACACAGTATAAGCCAGATCCAAGCATGAACACTCCACTCTATTTCTGCAGCCATACTTTATTGAATATCATTTCAGATAAGAGGTGTAATCCCTTGGGTTGGAGTGATGTATATTGACCAGCTCAACGATAGGATACTGCACATGTCTCTGATATGAAAGTGGTAAATAAATGTTTTTCCAGCGACTGAACTGAGTGCTGTGGCATATTGAAAACTGTTTAAATTGATGTCCGTCTCCAACTTTTTCCCGACTCTCGTCCTTTAAAGTCTGCGTAAAATCTTATTCTTATCACAAAAAAATGGCAAGATGTTTTTTTTGGGGTAAATCCAGATTGTGTGTGTTTGTGTGTGAGTGTGGTGGAGCTCAAACTGTGAGCTAGGTTGCTTAGGTCAATAAGACTTTGTTATTGTCTCACCTCTCAGAGTGACTGGATTTCTTTCATCAACAGAGAGTAGACCTCTCTGCACATGGTTCATTTCATCAGAGTTTGTTTTATCTTGACTGGCCATGACTCCTGAGCACTGATAGTTCAACATGACTGTAAGACTTCATTCCCAGGTCATTGTTGAGACAGTTTTTTGTAAACATTTTTTTATGTGTGTGTGTGTATTTACTGACATATGTGAATGTTAAACTCTTTGAACAAAAGTTTAGTATGAGAACATAAAAGTGAACTGGCACATGTGTGCATCATCAATAAAATGCAAATTTATATTTGATGCATTTTGAAATATATATACTGCAAAAGCAGTGGTGGAGCTACCAAATCTATTTCCAAAACACAGTGAGGAAAGCAATGTCCTTTGTGCCCAGAACTGTCCAATTTCATGAGGCTGCAGAGAGTGCTATGTTTACTTTACTTTGCATAAAAAAGAGAAATGAATGCTCTGGGTATCCTGTAAAGAGAAACATGAAAGGAATCACCAAGAGTTCTTTAGGCCCTTTCTCTTGTGTTTTGTGTAATGCAGCTTCTTTACCGCCTAGGTAGTTTCTACCATCAGACTGTTGTTTGAAGTCAGCAGAAGTCAACAATATTTGCTTTTCAGCAATTCTGGCCCACTATGTCTCTCTGTTGCATTTGAAAGTGTGACCAGTGTGGAGTCTCTATCAGTTTACTCCTTGGAAGAAATAGCTCAAATTATGTGTCTGGTTAGTCAGACTGATGATGAGGTCCTTGTAAGTGCGGGGTTGGTGCTCATTGTTGTCTTGGGGTAAAAAAAAAGATGGACAGCTGTGGTTGGGGAAGGGGATGAGCAGTAATTTGGGAGTTGGACAAAGAGGATGGAGGGTGCAGGAATAGTAGCAGCTCAAACCTGCTGGGGTGCGATCTCACCAAAGCTTCACAAATTGTCCAATCTCAGGCAACCAACCTACCAGAAAAAAAGTGACAGAGGGTATTGAAAGAAAGGAAAACACATACATTTCTAGCAGTGCCAGGCAACACCAGGCAGACCACCACTGATTATGATTATATACTGTTTTTGTAGAGTTCAAATATTTGATAAGAAACTTTTTAGCCTTACTAAATTAAGTCAACCATTTCCTTTTTTTTGTGCCTGTAAAATATCTCCGCATGTTTAAAATTGTCCTAAATTAGCAAAATTTCAACACCAACTCTTAATATTTAATGCCATCTTTTCTAATCAGAAACATATTTCAAGGGCAAGATCCAGAACACGTGTAATAAATCTGCTTCTATGCTCCTTGTACATTAGGCTTCTTCTTAGCAGTACCTCTACAGCCATAGAGCTCAGTAAATGAATTGCAGACAACCTATTCTCCATATTCTTCACTATACATTTGCCTATTTAAGCAAGCAATCATTGTGTATTTAAGTGCTATTTCTAATGGCATTATCCAATGATTCTGTATGAAAGCTGCTCCTTTGCTCCAGTTGAGGTATGTGTGGGTGGGTTAGAGGAAAGGCTGTGAGGCTGCTGAGACCCCAGCGTTATCAGCACCAGATGCAGGTTGACTTCAGAGTTTCAATGGAAGGTAAAGAGAGAGAGGGGGAAATTAATGAGAGCCATAAAGCCAGCAGGATAAATAATTAGCCAACTGGTTCTAAGATCCTTCCCTTCATTTGCGCCTGCAAATAATTTCTCTTGGCAAGGTTTATTTGTCAAAACTGCAGCATGATGCTAGTGGCTCATTTTTGTTGCAGTTGCAATCGTGTGCATTTTTATATTCACTTGTTGTTGTTTTTTTTTTCTGTGCTGCCCCTTCATCATTTGTCATGAATAACCAAGTGACAGGTTTTTCTGTCCTGCCACCGATAATTGGCTGGACTAGTGCTTCCTCCAAATGTGTGCAGCACAGACAGACTTAACAAAAGACAATTCAGCTGTCATAACGTTCTTCATAAATCAACTGGATGAGGGTGTCATATTTGTGTCCACATTTTGTTTAGAATAATCAGAAAGACATAATGTTGCTTGTATACTAGTGGTTGATGTTTCCCAACTGAGCTTCTAGAACAGTGTGCGTTGTGAAACACATTTTTGTGTGCAGATACAGCACCAGACATGCTTAAAACTGCAGTTCTGTCCAACAACTGATGTCATTTCACTGAGCTGATGGCTACTTTGCCATGCCCTTGTCAGGATCAAAGCTAATTTTTTGCTGCATTCGAGGACATTTTATGCAGGTGTACTGTGTGTTGATCTGAAGTGTTTACATGCAGTTCCCTCCCTGAGGATTTTGTAATATTGTTGTCACACTATATGGAGCACATCCGCTTGTATTGTTCTAATACTCCAGCAGTCGGTTTAAAAAGAGCTGAGCAATCACTGAAAGACTTGCATTATCCTCCAGTCTTTGATCGTTATTCATGTTTCAGCGCAAAGTAATCTTCCCCTCTAATCTCTTTCACAGATATAAATAAACAAGTAATGCTCCAAACGAGAGAGAGCACATGAGTGAACATCCAGAGGATTATGGTAATTTGTGAATAAATAGAGGTGTTTAAAAAAATGTGACTTTTTATTAAGATTGTAATAAATGTGTTTTCACTCCATGAACCCAGAGAACGTAATAAGTAAATATTATTTCATTCAGATATTCTTTGCGATTAAATGATGGCGTGATGATCTTTTAATGTATTTTGGCAGATTTAAAAAAGCTTTCCAGTTTTACTTACTTTTACACCCTTGTAAAATATGGTATTCTATATCAAAATCCCCCCCTGACAATTATAGAAGATATAAATTCCTAAGATATCTGATGATTGCTATCCATTTTAGATTATTCTTTTTGTCATTCAATTATCCATTCTATGGGCTGACTTCACGTCCCAATCACATGGAGCAGAGCAATTCATAGACAAACATTGAACTTAATATATAAATAATCATTGGACCAAAAAATGCGATAAAAGATATTTAGAACAGCTACAGTATATAGAAAAAGCAAATCTTCCAGCTAATGGTCTGCTTTTGCGAGGCATAAGCATTAAATTGAGAATTACAGTTAAAAAGTCCTTGGTGTAGGTTTGATATAAAATGAAAAGCCCCAATTATTAATACCATCCAAATCAAGATGTCCATATTGCTGATTGATATTTAGTACTGATTTTTTTTGTCATCTCTTTGAACTTGACATTTGGTAAGTCAGAAATCAATTATGTCTCGTTCCCAAATGAAAGGCTGAAAAAAAAAACTAGTTTAGGACTTTAAAGTCAGACTCGTTCGCCTTTGACACGGCACATTACAAAGGGAAAGGAAAATCACACTGCATACCTGATCCATAAAAAAGCCTTTGAAATGGATTGCTGGGTGGGATCCAGTCTGGCACAAGTCATGGCATTGATGGCACAGCCCCTGGGCACAGGGATACTTGGCCTGGACAAGACGGTTGCTGGGCCCATATCAGTGGGCACTGGCCCATCCTTTGGGAGCTCCTAAGCCATGCCGTCTGAAGAAGAACTGATGGGGTTGGCAGCACATATGGGCATGCTACGGGTTTTATTTCAGTCAAAAACAGCCCCGATGTTATCGCCTTCAGTCACCGGCACAGCAGCATCAGCAGGGCTGACCGAGATGATTAGACTTCACAGATTAAAAGCCTTCCTGCAAATTAACTTCAAAACAAAAAAACATTCTTTGGTTCCATCTGCACTGTTTCTCGTTAGTATCACGTACATACATCCCAGGTGCACAAATCTAATTGCAAAGCACCATTTCTATCTTCCATGTTGTGTTGGGTTAACAATTTGTTTCAGCTAATTGGAAATGTTACTTTAACTGTGCCTATACGTTAGCTTATCATAAATGATATTGATATGATGAGCCTGAATTCAGCTAGCCTCTGCTGTTTTTTTTATGGTAAAAAAAAGTTGACAGCTGCAACAGTTTTCAGATGAAGTTCATTTAGAACCATCCACGGGGTAATAAAACTTCCACCTTTGATGAGAAGTTGAAAAGAGTGTTTCACTGTTAGCTTGGCAAAACATTAGACATGGCTGCAGGCAGGCAGGGGCAGGCTAGGGATCGAGCTGTTTTAATAGGGCTCATCCAAAGGTGACTAGAGCACTTCATGCACTGAACCTTAGGTGTGAGCTGGGGCTGCTAGTACATATCTTTTGTCTTTCATTATCTTTATTTCCTTATTATTTTAAATGGCCGGTGTGTGTTTTTTTTTTCTTCACAAGAAGCTTTTTTGATATCCATTTAGATTGGAGCTTCATTAAAAACCTCAAACAATGGAGTGACTTCTAATTAAGAAGCGCCGCATCTGGCCCCTGGCACCCTATCCCGTTGTTCCATCTATTTTGCTGGGGAGAATTCATTTGTTTCTTAATTAAGAAAAACACCAATAGCGTGAAAAATCTGCTTATGGTACCTGAATCCTAATTAGTTAAATAGTGAGGGGAAGAGGAAAACACATTCCAGTAGCCCTAGAAATGAACTCAGAGCTGATAAAAATGAACTAACTAGCCTTGCATAAATCGAAGCTGGGGAGAAAGTGTACCATCATTATGGCTAAGACAATATGCAAACTATCTTCAAAGAAATCAAATTGCCGGAATGTTTTCATTTGCATGTATTAACCATTAACATAATGAGGAGAAGTGACATTGGACCCGGATTGTGTGTCTGTTCGGATTGATAACTCTGCTGCATCTGCAAATAGTCTTCTCTGCAAAATTATGCTAGCAGTCAAATCAGTGTTGAACTGTGAAGGGAGAGGGAGAGTGATGGAAGAGGGAGAGAAAGACAGAGACAAACAGAGGGAGAGAGAGAGAGGAGGCTTTTGCTCTTTTTGTTTTATCAGTGAGCTCTGTTCAAACCTGGTGCAGTGTTGAATCGGAGCCATCATCCTCTGACAGCTATCCTTAAACAGGAAGAGGCTGCGAGTCATTGTCTCTAAGGCTCTGCAGAAAGCTGTGTGCGTTTCATCTGTGTGTGTTTGGGGGCAAGGGGATGTGCCCATGTGGCCGCGTGCTGGAGACAGACCTCAAGTGGGCACACTTCACACACTTCACCCCCCCCCCCACCCACACACCCACACACACACACACACACACACACACACACACACCTCATACATATCAGACACACGCCTGCACACAGACTTGTGCATGTGTGTCTCCCCCCCCAAAAAAAACACATCTTAGTGCTTCCAGGATACCAAAGACTCACTTATCTGTTCCGTAATGTTTCAACATGGCCCACATTGGCGAGTTGATGGGCAGCCAGCATACAGTACTGTGTGCTCTCCTACTGCAGGCATCATACAACAACTGTCTTCAATATTCAAATCATTTTTTCCAACATGCTACTTCCCAGGATCAGCCTCTTAGGTCGAATTATTCAATTAAGTGTCTGTTTATTACTGATACCAAAGCTGTGTGGCGGCTCTACTTATCACCTTTTTTGCAGATTGGTGTTCTTGCAGAATACCACCATAAAGATTGCCTTGGCTGTAATTAAAATGGCAGAGAGACAAATTTGGCGCAGGGCTAAGACACGGGGAAATGAAGGTGGTAGGGGGAGAATTGCAGGGGCTATATTCTGTCATCCAATGGAAGAGTCGAAATGTTGTAACCGCTGAATTTTGGTCAGAACACTACTGTACACCACACTGGGGCAGGTATATGAAAAGAGAAACGTATGGTGCTTGTGTTGTTATCATGAGGCATTTTTGTTCTGAGAATGATTCTGTATGACTCTTAGTCAATCAAGCAGAATTTAGGAGTGGAAGATAGTTTGTGTTGCAGAGCGGATGCATCCAAACGACAGCCGGGCTTGCATCCATCCACAGGCCTGTGTGTTTGATGAGATATTGGCAAGCTACGGGGACACGTGTTCCTGTGCCTCGTGGCAAACATACCTTTCACTGTCTTTGACTCCACCAGCCTGTGTGACTTCTCAGAGAAAAAATATGAAAGAAATCAAAGCGCCAATAAGCTGAGGGTGTTAAGCCTGAGCGGAAAAAAAGAGAAAGAAAGACCCTAGCGACTTTGGATTTTGACAGAATCTTCATGCGCTCTCTGACAAAAATTTGCATTGTTATCAGAGATAACTAGTGATGTTTTTACTTGGTAGTACATTTTTGTGAAATATGTAAAATGTAAACCGAGCCTCTAACGATCCCCTTAATGACGAGGATCTTGGTTTTTTTCCTCCGAATCGCGTCTTAGCGGCTTCTCAGTGCAGGGTGTCTGATATCCGAATATTAAAAGGGAGTTTCAAGCTCATCTGCAAATGTGATTTGCACATATCACACTTCTGCAGTCGTCAAGCTGCTTCATCGCCAAGCTTCTGAGCAAAGAAGGCTGGGGAGGGGAGGGAGAAAAAATAAAAAGAAAGATGCACATATGGGTTGCTATTGATGTATTCCATTTCTGACCTAATTTAAATCCTTGCCAGGAAGCTCATATGCATACTGTACATTTGCTAAATTACAAAGTGTAAACCTTGCCTCCTCACAGAGACAGGTGTAAACATCAATGTTGTCATAATGCATCACAAGTAAATATGATAATGGTGCCATGCTGCAATAGAGCACAAAATAATTTGGACATCATTTTGATGCCTGAGGGGCCCAGGGGAATGCCCTGCAGAATGAAGGTGGCCCATTGACATGCTATACACGCCAAGATATAATTATTGCCGCCTGTCTTTGTTCCTCCCAAGCTTCCTCTCAGAGCACTAGTAATTTGCTTGTGATATTTTGGTATTCTTTAGAATTGACTTATTCTCTGTGGACTTGAGTATTACATGGTTTAAATGAAGATGCAAAGAAGTTGCTCTAATGCCACATTCCAAGATCAGAAATAAGCATTGATAATACATATTGGAATTTATGAATTATCAGCCTAATGCTGTTATATAGTTATATATTTGTATCAGCATACATGTTGTCCAGTATGCATATATTTGACAGTTCTTTTTTAATTAAAGAAAGTACTTAGAAGTGATGTTCTATTTGAACATAAACATGGAATTAAGACATTTGTTTCCTGCAAAGCTCTACCTTGGTAACAATGTTCTTTATATTGATCTTTAAGTGTGCATAAACTGCAGGTTTAATACTTTGAGAAAAATAAATAAACTGAAAAATTGACATTGTTTTAAAAATTCCCTAAAGTACATCTGGATTCAGGAACTATAAGCATAACACCATTGCAGGAAATTTGAAGCAAGTAGTCGGACAGTATTTTGTAAATTCAGATTTTATAATTAATGTGAGATTCTGACACCTAAACAACTTCTGTTTCTTTCCATTTTGGTCGTCATCGCTTGCTATCTGTGCGGAACATTGCTGATAATAAGGGCAATGCCAGAATATCTTTAGGGTATGCAATGTGTGGAGCTGCGGTTTGTTGTCATGATAATCCCCTCATTTGTAATGTCGGGATCAGCAGGTTACGGCTCTCCACTTGACTGCCATGTCAAGACTTGGGACTGGCGAGGTGGATTGTCATTTCTGAAGCAATATTTTGACAGCGCCTTCACTTTACTCGTATGCTTCAGCTCAAAGGTCAGAGCTGTGCCACTTCCATTTACTGTGTGTGAACACTCGTTCCCTCAGGAGCTCTCTACATCTCCCCCTGCAGTCTTTCTGTCTGACAAACACACGTGCATTAGTCCGTCTCTCAGCCTACCACAATTTAATTCACTTGTTTTGTGAGATAGATGTCAAGGCTAGTCCCACGTACAGCTTTGTACAGGGTCTAAAGCTGCCAAATTGAAGGAAAATTACAACTTATAAACCTTTATGATAGAGTAAAGGAAAAAGGCAGCGCCATTCAGTTTAGCTCACTGCAATACCTCTTTCTCCTCCTGCAATCATTCCAATTAGTGTACCGCAAAGACAAACACCTCTCCTTCAGTCAGTGTGGTTCTGGCTTATATCACACAGACATTGCTGTTTTTTTTTTAAACGTAGTCAAGTAGGATTGTAACTACTGCACAATGTCTCAAAGGTGTAGCTGTCATCCATTTTTCTGTGTGCTTAGTGACACTTCTTATACACTCAAGCAGGTAATGTCAACCAAATAAGGCATGTGTCAGTAATACAAAAAGACATTGTTGCTGCTCTTTTGTTACCTGCTCTGCCAGCTATCATATAGAAAGTGATGGAGTGACGGTGTTTTGGAGTACCGTGCAGCTTCCAGAGCCCCAGGGGTATTATGGGTGTAAATCTCCCTCACACAGTTCTGCTCAACGCCAGGGAGAGCATCATCATTAGCCGGAGCAGATGGGGGGCTTCAGCCCTGTTTTTCTCTCTCCTCTGCCCGCCTATACTGCTGGAATCTGGTTTCTGATACAATGCGAGAGGAAGTCAGCAACAGCCAAGCTTAGAAAATGAATGATGAAATCCACATGAAATCAGATGAAAGCTACAGTACACACATAAGAAGGAAATCTGATTCATCATTTATTTGTGAAGTGATAATAGTGGAGCTTTGCTGAAGTGTGTGTTCTGTAAAGTCTGTGCTCTTTGTTTTGGTTTCAAGAAAGTAGCACATGAGATGGGCTGTAACTTCCAGTGAAGGCTCAAAATAAGATGTCTTGTTATGGAACAACAAGAATTTAATAAAACTATTATGGTAATGTGTGTGCATTAAGAAATATCAAACATTTTCAGTGTGACCTTGAATTATTAGTTATAATCTAATTTTGGTCTGACAAATAAAATACATTTAAAGACTTCATCTTTTGTTCTGAGAACTCTTGATAGATATTTTTAGTAGATTTTTTCTGTCCTTGATAGAAAATATAATTTTTATTTTTAATGACCGTTATGAACTGTTTAACCATTAGCCTATATTTTGAACTTTTTAACTACACTGTTTTCAATATTTCCCATACATACATATTCTTAGGCTCTTAATGTCTATGACAACTCACAGACTAGTCAACTTTTTATAAGAAATATTTTTTTAAGTCTGTGAATTAAAAAATTAAATTGCATGTATACGCAACAACGCAGCAGACTACCATTGTCAGATATTTCATAAAGAGCCAATATCCAGGTGGTATATCAGTTAAAGCTTGATTCCGTGCAGCTAATCAGTGCAATCATTTATCAATGAGGGGTATTTATCTCCATCAGCCACTAGCTCTCCATTGATGCAGCAGTATTTAACAGTGTGCTAGAGGCCTGCTATCCAGGGAGCTGTGTGTGTGAGTGCATGTGTGTGGTGTCTGAAGCACTGGCAGAATTCTAATCTTCCAGCAAGAAGCTTCACATGGCCAGATCGAGAATTAGAAGGGAGGCTGACGGGGGAGGGAAGGGGAGGAGGAGAAAACCCGTCTCGGTTTGTGTTTTAAAGGACAGTGCTTTGAATGTCATTTGACAATTTCCTTTTAATTAGAACTAATTTACAGAAAGATGCCCACCAGCTAATCTTTACAGGATAATTAACTTCTATTTTCTTTACTTTTAATTAAAAAGTGGAAAAGATTTAGCTGATCCATAAAGAATTGTTCTTTTGAAATGTTCATCAGACTTCACACTTCTTTTGGCATTGGTAATATTTAGATCCTATCTGCTTCTCACAGTCTCTACTGAGTTATTGCTATGATTTTCTACCCCTTATCCGAGGTATTAAGAAGTGGAACTATCAATAGTGGAAATAGGAACCAGAGGAGAATTAGAATTGAATTAATGAAGAATTTATTGCAAAAGGAACCCCCAATCCTTCATAATACTGGAATGGAATTGACATCTTAGATATATCCATTTCATAGAAATTCCTTGATTGGAAAATATTGTTTTATCTTTTATTTGATACAGTAATCATTTTGCTTTTTCTGAAAGCTCCTCATTACGTTCGTTGAACAGTCAGTCAACTAAAAGATAATTGTTGCAGAGGCAGTTTTTGCATTTACTATATTTCTATTTCGGTCCCCCGAGACTTGTGCACCCCTACCTCTCAGATTAAACAGCCCCATTATATTTAAACGTTGAAAACAGAGAGAAGTGTTTGATGCTGCTACACGATGGAAACCCCAATCGGCCTCATCAGGACTGGTGGAGAAAAAGTATTTTCTTGCCACTGTTAGCTCCTTCCAAAAGACTTTACTTAGTGGAGATAAAGTGAGCCAATATGAGGTGAGCATGCAATAGACAGAGCTTCCACTCGTCTGCAGACGAGCCAATGGCTGAAGATGGATGCCCCCACTTAACCATGATAGCTCCCTGGAGGAGCCTCAGTCAATGGCTTCATTAAAAGTGAACGTTCTGGTGAAAAGCTCGCTTATAAACCAGTAATTAAGACCCCACAAATTTTACCTGCTTTGTTTCAGCTGTCACATCTGGTGTACAGCCACATTGTTAACTTTTATTTCCTTATAAGTAACAAAATGACACTAATAAATCATTCAGTTAGAGGACAAGTAAATGAGCAACAGGAAGGATTCAAAGATTCTCAAATACAGCAGCATAGTAACTTAAAAAGCATTTGTTTGTGAGGGCAACTTTTTGTTGCCCACACAAAGCAACACAAAGCAAATGTTACCCGTCAAAAGATGCATAAGCTAGGCCCATAGTCATTTGAAGACCGGCTTTGTGACTTTCATGGACCAAACCTTGTACCAGTGTCCACTTGGATTTGGGTGTGTGTGTTTGTAAACTCTAGAAAGGCAAGTACAGGCAGTAGAGTGAAGCAGGACCCAGCTAACTCCACAGAGAAACTGGCTGGCATCTGCTGAAGCCCTCGGGCATGCTCAGAGGTGCCTCCAGCATTTTAATGGCATAGTCAAATGCCAGCATGTTTTTATGCCTTTCCAATTTAAATTCATTGGATAAAGAAGTAAGAACGTGTTTTTCCCCTTCAACAGTCCAGACAGAAACACTGGGCGCAACAACACAGAACTTAGAAACTCTGCAAACATGATGGGATCCAACGTTGTATCTGATTGGAAAAAGATACTTGACTGGAATAATGTTAGCAGTTTTTGAGAAATGTGATTAAAAATGAATGTCTGTCTTAGATTTTTTTTTTCTGAATCTGTGTCCATTAATCTGGAAATAGTGATATTAACAGCAATCTTTCATTTCAGCTGGTGTGTGTTTCAGTCTAACTGCATGAAGCATACTTATACAGTACTGTACATTTTGTGAACCATCTAGATGGATGATTGAAATAGATTAGATTTAGATGCCTTGTCATTTTTAGCCTCACAAAACCTTGATTCATTCATATGTGGGATATGAATACATTTATTTATCCCCTCAATGAGCTAGCCCCCCTCTTTTCACCGCAATTTTTAGCAGAGCATTGGTGCTGAGTTCTCAAGCAGTTTGTTGACTGTTGATTGTAAGTGCCTGAATTTAGGAAGGCAGCCATTTCTAATCACGAGAATTACATTGCTTAGCAACCGGAAAATCAAGTTAAACAATACCATTGCTTATTCTTGGTCACAGATTGCAGCTCTGAAAACACATCGGTCTTCACTGAAGCTGTTCCCCACTCCTCCCAGAATACACACAAAAATACACACACCTGACACACACACTAACACACACCTGACACACACACATTAGCCATTCACAGAAAATACACAAAATGATTTACTTTTACTTCATAGTCTTCGACATGGTCTTTTTTTTGTTACTTTTAGGCATTATTAAAAAAAATAAAAATCATTTGAGGGTTTCTGTACCATATTAAGCTACAAAGAGCTACATAAATTGTATCTATTTAATTAGAGTGATCAAGGATTAAATTATAGCCTTCAGCCCTGTTACATATACTATAAGTCTTCTCCAAGGCTGAGGGAGCCCCCTGCTTCCCAAAGGTCATTAGAGCTAAGGAGAATGGCCCCCAGTCTCTCTGTGTCTCTCTCCACTTTCTCCTCCTACTCTTTCCTTTCTCCTTCATCCATCTCAACCTTCTATGCCAGATTAGACAAATTGTTATTTCTATTTTAACACTGTTCTATTGGAGAGAGAGTAGTGTACTTACCCATGTTTAAACATATGAATGTGTTACTACCTAACGAGCTAACTTGAGACAAAGTCTATATTTGAATATCTCCTCCCCTGCAGAAGTTCGAGGACTCTTACCTACTATGTGTTTACCTGAAGTGAAGAAGGCCCAGTATCATTGTTGTCACAAAGGGCCTCAGTCACAGGGAGCGGAGTTGGCAGAGACTGAGCCGTATGGCCCTGTTGGATTTTAGGGCTGCATTACGCATTCATGTTTAGTCTCAGGTGCTACGTTTTATCCCCAGGCCAGCTTGGACACAATTTCAATGAACCTTTTGGATGAAAAACTGTATAGGTGTGAGCAAAAATGATTTCCATGCTTATAGAGATCTGCCGCTTTGTTCTGTCAGATTCAATTACCTCACCTCTAATTATGGTGCTATAGAGGAGGCTGGGTTTGTGATCCACACATCACACTGTGGAGCCTGCTGATAATGTGAGGTATCGCTATCACAGCCCGGCCACAAGCGCCCCACATTGCAGACGCCTGAAAACACATTCCATGGAATACAGTTTTGCACATACACACACTTGTGTGTATATGCAAAGTCATTAAGTGCTTTTTTAAGTTTTATTTACCATGACAAGAAAAGTGCTTCATGTGTGTTTCACTTAATTTTTCTATTCCATTAAGGCACAGACTCATTTACAAAGAACTAACCCAAAAAATTTGCTTATTGTCAGCTATGTTGTCATTCTCCTCTTTCCTGCTTCCCTAACTAACGACTTATTAATCCTCTGTCCATCATATGGTCTCAGAGTTTCACCCCATTTTATAGACTCGGTGGGGGCATTACCATATTCCTCTCCGGAGCTCTACTCCGCATGACCGATCCCTATCAGACAGAGGCCATGCCATGAACAAAAGAGCCACTGTGATCAAGCCTGCTTTCAGCTAAACCAATGTCTCTATTAGCATTGGCTGCCCCTGCTCCATGATTGTTTGAACAGGGCTGTGATTTTTCTCTGTAGTTGATGGAGGAAGAGTCTGATGAATGCAGATGATACAGTTCAGGGCTCTGGGATACCTGTACACTGACTGTGAACAGTTTCCTTCAGTATCCTCCTCAAATGAAGGAGTCTTTAGGTTTAGATGATTTTACAAACCAAGCCTTTCAAAAATGTAGTTTATGAGTTAACCCTTAAACAGAACAGCTGTGAGACCTAATAGTGTAGATGATTAAGACTTTCTCTACTATTCTAATGATTGTTATTTCCTACTATAATTGAGTGGTTCCAAATGTGTTTTTGCGTGTGACTTCTTAAAAGGACTTATCACAGGTTATACTGTATTAATAATGAGTATTTAACAGTTTAATTAAAAAGTGATTTAATCTAAAGGACATTGACAAGTAGAAGTGTTTCAATATCAAGTATTAACAAGGATAAAACCTGAGAGAAAGAATGATTTTTTAAACATGAAAATAATTGTATGTAACAGAATTATTTCTATTTACTCGTCTGAGCAAAGCAGCATTTAGTGGTCTCTTTTAGTTTTGTATCACTCAATTATTTTTTATTTATTAATGTATTCAGTTGCATTTTTGGTAAGATTTTTGGAAAGTACTGTTTGTTTAAAAATATTTATTTCTCTTTTAGTCAATTGGACTATGTGGCAGACATCACATTAATATACATAAATGTATCTAAAAAAAAGCCTTAAAAAGTCTTATGTTCAGTTGGGTGTAAAATTATTTTATTTTGGTTTTCAAGCTGACTTTGTTGTTGTTGGGGTTTTTTGTGTGATGTGTAACTCAGACTCTCTCAATGGTGTCATTGGCCATCTGAACTCCAGAGGAGGCTTGATAAAAGGGTGAAGCAGCAGACATTCCTCTGGCCCAATTCATCAGCAGAACCTATAGAAATGCACCAACAAGCGTGGGTCACACAGTGAATGTGACAGGATTTTAAACAGTACACAACTAAATATAGCAGGACGGCCACTATCAGAAAATGAGTTAGGAGTGTGGTGCAAGTCGTTTAGAAAGTCATTATTCTTATCATTGCTGTCTCTGAAATAATTTCAGGTCTCTCCATGCAATGAATACTGTATAATAAACTAAACATGTGAGAATGCGCACAAACTTTCATAATCTACATGGTCTCTAAGAAGTAGCCAATATCATCCTTTAATGTGTCTGACTGGATGGAGTATTTAATTTCACCATATTCAGTAAGACCCGCAGTATCTCTATCAGTTTGAAAATGCTCCATTTAGTTACTATCTGTTCGAGTAGGGAAGTAAGATGCCCTTATTCTGAGTCTATTAAACCTCATTTCTATCTCATCTTATCTGCCTAATCTTTGTGTCTTATTGACCATGAAGTTTATCTTTAATCTCCCTTTACCCTTATTATCTCACAACACTGTAGGTCTATTTTCTATGGTGCAACAGTGCTGCTGTATTTGACCACAACAGAGGAAGAATCGTTTAGTTGTACACACAGTTCTTATTCAGCTGTGTAATGGAATGTGTACAGAGTGTGTGTATAGAAATGTATTTCCCCGCTTTCTTTCACACTGTCTTCAATTGCCTTGGCAGAATTTTTTTAACGCCAGTCATACAATCTCCCCTTGATACTGCGATATTTATCTCTCAGTATCATCTTAAGCGATGGTAGACTCATCGAGTCACTTCACGCCTCACTTCACTCCAGCAAATCAGCAGAAGGCATCAGATAAGATCGTAAAAATGAAACCTTATTTAAAAGCAGCACTCTGCCTCCACAGTGTCTATGAGAGATCTGTGTGCTAATTCTTTTCATGTCCAGGGCTCCTGCAGATTTAGGCTTCTACAAAGGAGTAATTTATAACTCTAATGAAAAGAGCAAGCAGTTTGTGGACATCAGGGGGGTCTTTTATGAGACTTAGTGAAAGAAGAAAGAGGAACAGGAGAGCACCACCAGCTGAGGGGGCTCACTCTTGCTACAATAAAACAAACACATTGAATGGTGTCGAGAGGGTATCAGTGCACTCTGTTTGAGCTCCAGGATAATGCACAAGGGGCTGTATCATAGCTCATGGATGATAGGCAGAAATTGCAACACCATCCACATCTAGTAGGCAGCAGGTAGCAAATTCATATGTTTATTTAGTTCAGTTTATTAAGGAATAGAATATAGGTTTAATGTCTGAAGTGCATTTATTCTAAAATAAACTAACCTTGGAGTAGAAGCGTTCCATCACTTTGCTTTGGTAATTCACGTGTAGACATTGGAGAATAATTCTGGCTTGGAAGAGGAGTTGTGCAAGATGCGCATTATTTTAATCGTGTTCAAAGGCAGAATGAGATGTTTTTTAGTACTAATATATTCAGGTAGCAGTACAGTAATTCCATCAACACCCTTGATTGAAGCAAAATGGTAATATGCAAATACCAAAAGAGATGCACAGCTACAAGCGAAATCATTTAGATTTAAAGAAATAATATTGCACAGAGGCTGGAAAACATTAATCACTTGGAAAAGTGTCTCCTTTAAGATTGCACCGGTGTATTACCTCGAGGCATGGAATGTAAATGGAAAATCAACATTGTACCCTATGATAAGGCTAACAAATTAATAAAAGTATTTTCTTTTCTCCTCCCTTGTGGATGCCTGTACGAAATGAACTTTTTTTCCCCCTTCTCCCTATTATCTGTGAGAGGTTTAGTGTTGCAGGTTGTAGGATTAAGGTGGCACTCACCTTGGCTGCATGTCAGCTTGTTTTTCAGACTGCATACAGCCTCAAAAGGTTTTCTTAGTGCGTGCAGAAGTTTGTAAAATATTATTAGACATTATCTTTGTCTATACTTAATGTCTTAGTAGGGCTATGAGTTGTATCTGCATATACAGTATCTTAAAAAAATAAAAAAGGAGAGAGAAAGTATGAAGGATATGATGAAACTCTCGAACATCTCCCCTGTGTGTGTGTGTGTGTGTGTGTGTGTGTGTGTGTGTGTGTGTGCGCGCGTGTGTGTATGTGTGTGTGTATGTGTGTGTGTGTGTGTGTGTGTATGTGTGTGTGTGTGTGTGTGTGTGTGTGTGTGTGTGTGTGTGTGTGTGTGTGTGTGTGTGTGTGTGTGTCTGTGTGTGTTCCCTCAGGTCCTCTGGAGGATGGCCTGGAGGAAGAGGAGGAGGAGTGCATCTCTGAGGAGAACGAGCTCTTGGCCAAAGATGAGTTCTCAGTGGAGGAGAACTTCTCTGCGGAGTTTGAGACTGAAAATCTGAGCTGTGAAGACATGGAGTACTTCTGCAACAAAGGTGATGCTCAATAATGCATCCTATCCTAAACCAAAATTTAAAAGCCATTATCCCCGAGCTGTTTACCATGCTCTTTTTAATACCTTATCTAAGACAATATGTTAAGTTTCCTTTGGGCCAAAACATCAAAAATAAGTTAAACTCCTGCCAATAGTGTCTAATAAAATCTCTCAACATGTTCAAATCAAACCTGGCAGAACTTGTATCCGTGTGAGAATTTCTCCGGCATCACTGCCTAGAGTTGAAACTATCCAATTTGATATTTGATCCCAGTACTCCACCCAAGAGCAGTGGTTTGATCTGAGAGAGAGATGGCATCAGCAACACTGGCTCTCCCTCTGTGATAGTGCTGTGAAGGTATGCTACGATACACCAATGCACTGGAGAGCATAGCATTTCCCTTTGAGCCAGCGCTAAAGCTCTGTCAACTCTCAGCAGCACCTGCTACTGCTTGGAGGTCCAGAACTATAAAGTGCCTTAGCATTGCCAAATGCGCCCAAGTCCTCTTTGAACTCCAATTCAATTAGATTGCTTCTTTGTATGTTTGTTTCATTTCGGTCACACCTTGCCATCACAGGAGCTAATTTACGGTCTGCTCCAGGTTACAGTGTGAAGATGACAGACCTGTCCCGCCTCTCTCCCCCTACCACCATCACCATCCCTTTCTACCCCCCGGTCGTGTTGCTTTCACTACCCCAGGTGTCCCCATCTCTACTCTTACTGGTGCACGGATGCTATAAATTTGACTTTTTAATGAAGTACCAATGCTTTGAATGTCTGCCTCTTCCTTCTCCTTTCAAAGGGAAAACATTTTTGAATTATTTCTTCACACTTCTAAACTGATGTGCCTCATGGGATTACATTATTGAAGAGAAATAAATCTTTCATGTTTCAGGTAGGCTATGCCCCAGTAATCGTATCAATAATGTTTTTCTTTTGTTCTTTGGGGAAGTTGAACAGCGCAATTGTTGAGAAATTGCAATTACCAGCTACGCCTCATTGGCTTTACCCTTTGTATCCCTCGTAATGTGTTCTTCAACAAACTTCAAAGTAGAATGAATTGTCAAGGAAAAAGCCGTTAGCTATGAATTAGATGCTGCAGTACACACAAAGTTACTGCAAGGGGGGGGAAGTATACTTCTGGAAATCTTCAAAGAACCTTGTCAAAGACGTTAGATATTTCCATTGTTTCGGATAAAACCATGTGAGGAACAGGGCTTTAAATCTCCTGTCCACGTTTTTGAAAAAAGTCAACATTAAATAGCGATCCCAATGTCAAATACTACTTTTTTGGGGACACTGGTAATCTGTTCCTTGTCAAACACAAAACCATACTAGTCCGATTTTTTATTACTTTACCATCTAAGCTTACAGTAAGTCTACTATTGCTTCATAAGACCAAAATGATGTACCAACCAAATTTCTTTATTCCTTATTGCAAGTTGTGCACAACCATCAGGTGTAGCCATTTTCTCCATGATCCCTCCTCAATTAGATCTATTTAAAACTAATGTCAGCGTGGCTTTAATTTTCCCCACTTCGTAAAACTGCCTTGAATTAATAGGACGCAATCCTGGCAGCATTAAATGGTTTAAGTGTGTTATTCCTCGAATATAGGAGGAAAAAGAGAGCCCCCTTGATTAACTAAACCCTCTCAAATGTGATGGCTTGCTGTAATTAGTCCTGTGCGGACTTGAACGTTGGGTTTTAATGCAGCCACTCATCCCATGGCCTTTATCTTCTGCTGCTTTCCGGAGAATAAGGTCTCCCGTGTAAGGTTCCTCTACTGAGCAGTGACTCTCTGGTCTTAGCTTAGCCTTGTATCTGTGTAGTCACTCTCTGAAATGGGCTTGTCAGGGGGACCTAAAACCTCCATTAAAAGTTTCAGTCTATAATAGGTATTAAAAAGCTGTAAGAATACAAAGAGGAGTACCAATTTTCATTAACATATGAAGCACTTATTAACTTTGATCAGAGTGCGGTGAAGTAGCAAAGCTGCTTAAAGGCGCAAAGGTCAAGAAGTTGAATGCCACCAAAGACTCAGTCATTTGCCTTACCCTTGCAGAAAAAGGGACTCCCCAGATAAGTGCAAGGAGCACCTTGTCATCCCATCTCGTCCCAAGGCTTGGGAACCTCTAAACTAGGTGATGGTTGACTCCACAACCTGTTTAGTTAATGATGTTGTTGCAGTTGTTTACATGTGGTTTATATGATGCCATGTATTTGCAACATCAATATGAAGCTCATTGATGGTAAAACCTGCATTAATCAGACAATAAGAGCACCAACACATTATCTTTTCTGTCAAAGACTCAGCTGTATTATTTGTATCGGTGGTTTCAACTATAGGACCCCTAACATAATTAAATGAGTCGAGACAATTTCTGTCTCTAGAAAAAAAATGGATTAATTTATTATTCTAAAATTAACTTTGTATTGCAGCACAATGATTGTTTTTTGGCTTTCTCAACATTTTCTTCCTGTTGCCTCCTACTTGGTATGAAAATCACTAAATAACTGCTTTAAATTCAATTTCGAGGTACTTTTACACACAACACAACACTTCTTTTATCTTTATTTTTCAGTTCTCTCAATTGCAACTCCATTACATTTGTGAGGTAAATTATTTAAAGGTATTGGTTACTTTGAAGATTTAGATTCTAGATAAAAAATATACTTGACACTAATGACAAATGATGTGTTTAATGGATTAAATAATCCAACCGCAACATGCAATGTACTACTTTTACTTTTGTCAGCCCTCCTTCATTTTGCTGCAACCATTTATGGGGCTCATGACCCCAGGGTTGGGAACCAGTCATCAGTAATGTAAATAAAGGGAGGTTGAGTCCTTTGTCAGTGACTCTCAACATGAAAATGACAAACAATGTGAACTTAATATTTGTCAGAAAAGAGTGACGAAATGCTGTTGGGCAGCAAATAGGCCAATAGAAATGAGAAGGGTGTGGCTACTATTGGTTCTGTTAAAGAAAAGGTAAATTCGCAAGAAATAACCTTGGATTCATGTGTAGTACAGAATCTAACCTCATGCTTGTGGTCGGTCAATTTCTCATTTATGGAGCTTTACTTGTGAAGAGCCCACAGTTAAAAGTGATGATTTATACTCTTTCACACACTGAGCGGCACATTTTTATACTGAAATTGTGAAATTTCACCTTGTGGTTTTACCCCCTCTTTTATTGTTGGCCAACTGTGGAGTTCAGCACGAGGTGTTACGCCAAGCTGCTCCCTTGGTGAAATTCAACTTTTGTCTAAAGGCAAATTAATTCCTTGTTAGCACTGACAGTAAATTTACATGTCATTTTATGCGTCTCTTTTTTTAAACACAAAACACCATTTTTGAATTATATTACATTTTTTCAGCTCAAAACTACTTAATCCTGATGTTGTTTCGAGTGTTAAATGTCAAGATACTAAAAAACTTAATAGAAACATTTTGAAGTCTTCTGCACTCTTTACTTACTGTTCATAGCCAAAATTTGAATATGGGTAGAACTATTTAATCAAAGAAGAAGTGATGAGTGAAAGCTCAAAATTCACATGCAGGATTAAAAATAGCAAATAACAAACCCACCTTGACCCAACAAATAACCTCTCAGTGAGTAATTTGACTTGCAGTGGTCAGAGACAGAGTAGCAAACACAAAGTACCGGAATTAATTATGGCACTGTTTGTGTAACACAGAAGTAATCAAAATCTCCAGCAACAGTGGTGGAAGATCTCCTTGGCACTGTCTCAAAAGCTGCCAGTGCCCCGATTCCCCAAATGGTAAGTGTGGAATTTTAATGCACAGTTGATGCTGGAGAATATGAGCAAATGCTAATTTGTGGTGCGATAAGATGAATCGAGTCATCCCTTTAGCCCCATTTGACTCAGTGGAGGAAATTAATCATTAATGTTTGTTAAGTATGACAATCTAACTGGGCCAGATCTACATGCTCAGAGACTGAGGCAGAGGGAGATAAAGACCCAGGCTGCAGACAGGGAGGAAAACTGCCAGATTCTGTAATGATGGGAATTTATTGGCATTTAAAGAGACAGTGGCAAGGCATTTCACTAATAGCCTCCCTCCATTGGAGAGTCCTGCCTGCTACCAATTGCATGCAATTCTAAGTTATTTTTCAGATAGCAGAGAAGTCTTACAGCTATGCTTGACTTTGGTGACAGAGCTTTCTTCTTGGAATTGACTTTATCTGTTGCAGCATAATCTGCATCCACAACCAAATATGCAACATCAACTGACTAGCATTACCACAGCTTCTGGGATAATGGGCTTCCCCCCTAAAAATTACATTTTAAAGTGCAAGTATTTGCAAGAATAAGATGGGTTTAGAAAAATGCCAGGAGGTCAAAGTCATCAGCCCTAGAATTGAATAAGGTATATTACTCTGCACTCACATACAAAGACTAAAAGATATTTTTACCTTAAACAAATTCACGCTGTGTGACCTGTCTCTAGATTAAATTTGAAGGATTAGAGGGTTTCTTAAAGTTGCCCATGAGAGATTGACATTTTCAAGGGCTAACTGAACAGAGACAATGCTAAAAGCGAGAGAAAAAGCCAATATGACTTTGTTGCTACCTTGCTCCAGGAATTGTGTGTGTAAATCGACTATAAGCTTATTGACCTGAATGCATAGCACGCTGCGTGTGACTGTGATTTGGCTAGAGAGCTGTCCTTTGATAGAGCAGCGATAGGGCTGATTTTAACAGCTCACTGGCTCCTCTTGCATGCCTGCCAACCTTGCACTCAGCAGGCTGCCTCACCTCGACTCCCCATCCCTTCTGTTCTGTTCAGCCTTTTCTCCCTGGACTTTAAGTATCTTCATTTGATTGTGCAGGGAATGGAATCTTAACCAGATGTAAATCATGATTAAGGCGATAAAGAAAA